>NW_020862512.1:0-14009 GCF_003713205.1 Coffea eugenioides | reverse complement strand
AAAAATATACGAACTAGGATATAACAACTCCCCCTAACGAAGTGCATGAGTATTCAGGAAGAAACGCAATCTATACCATCAGTGCTAATCCAACGCAACTCCCCCTGAAACTGACTCCCCCTAACTAGTTACTCTATACCATCAGTGCTAATCCAATTCTCCCCCTTTTTATCATCACAAAAGTGAGTATCAGTTTAAAACCAGCATCCATAAATATTCATAACAAACACTTAGTTATAACATCCATAAACAGTAGAAAATATCCAGTTGTACAGACCAGGTGTACATCACTTAGCCAAAAGTTTTGCAATGCAAAAGATGAACTATAGTCCTAGATTAAGATGCAGTGACCTAGTAGTGCCTAGATGGTGATTTTAGATGATCCAGGCCTCCTCCCGGCCAGACGAAACTGTTCATGGTCCTCTTCTTCCTCAGTTTCTTCATCATCATCTTCATATGCTTCCTCAGTTGCTGGAGCCTTGCCTTTATCCTTGGACTGAGAACTGGAAGCTGGTGTGGTCTCAGTACCAGTAGTTGGCCCTTTGGGCTCAGGTCTTGGCTCTTTCCCATGAACATTTGCATTGTTTTCAGGTATTGGAGGGACAACAAGATTTCTTTTTTCAATGAAGGAGGATTGTTGGGCAGGGGTCATGGTCATCATGAGACCATCTTCAATAAGCATGACATGCTGTTTGAGGTCTTCAAGCAGGGAGATGACTTCAGAATTGGATGCGAAGGACTTGCTGGCAGACTTTCTAGGATGAATGGTGAAAGGAGAGACATAGTCTGACTGATCACGAGGAGTCCTAGGAGTGACAGGGGTTTCATGAAAATTTTTCCTTCTGGATTCAGCCACAGTCTCCTTATAGCACCAATGGCCATCAAAAAATCTTAAATTCTTTCTTTCAAAATAAGCTTTTGAGAAAACTGATGAAGCACTGTCTTTGGGAGATTTTCCAGAAAAAGGTATTTCAAAATGTGCAAAGATAGGAGTCAGAAATCTGCCATAAGAGAGCTTCCTACGACTGTCAGTGCTAATTTTGAGCAGAAACTTGCACATTATAAAACCAAAGTCAATGCGGATTTTTTCAACAAAGCAGTAGAAAAGATAAAGTTCCATTTTGTTTGCATCTGTTCTGTGGCCATCAGTTGGCACCAACAGATTCGAAATGATGGTGAAGATGATCAGATTCTGAGGACTGAGGACTGAGATCATCTAATCTTGCCTCAGCAGGAGTATTGAAGTGAGTTTGAAAATAGGTCATGAGTTTGGCAATGTAAAAATGATGGTAGGCAGAAGGAAATTCCTCATATGAAAAGAAATTTGCAATTTTTCCTTTGAAACCAGATTCAATGCTAGTTTTCAGAATGAAATTCACAATGTTAGGAGTTAAAGTGATGTCTATAGAGTTGACCCTAGAGATGAGTTCAGTGTGTGATTTACCCTTTCTAAGATTAGCAAAGAATTGATAAAGCATGTCAGGGTAAAAGACATTAGGAATGGTCAGAAGATGAGTCCATTTCTGGAATTCAAACAGTTTAATGACAGGTTCAAGATCAAGCTTACGAAATTCGTAGGGAAGGATGAGCCTTTGGGTGATGAACCCTTTTTGAGATACTAACTCAAATCTGTCTCTGGCTTCATCATCAATGAATTTTGGGAGAGGAGTGGGTTCTGTTACGGGCTGTGATATTGGATCTTTCCCAGAACGTTTCCCTTTCGAGGTTTGTGTGCCAGATGCCCCAACATTTTGATCCTCTGTCCTTGTCCTTGGAGACTTTCTGGTGGACGGTTCAGGTGTTTGCTGATTCTCAGCAATGTTTCCTTTATTCTGCTGATCAACAGAGGGATCAGCAGATTGCTTTTTCTTGGATTGGGGAGTGCTCTTCCTCTTTGCAGTTCTCTTTCTTTTACCAGATGACCTTGTGACAGTTTCATCATTCTGGGTAGCTTGTTCTGGTTCCTCATTTCCACCAACTGTGTTTTCTTCAGAGATCTGCTCTTCCATCTGCTCATCAGATGGTTCAGCAGTTTGAGAAACCAATTTTCTTTGAGCAGTTTGCTTTGCTTTATCACCCCGGGTCACAATCTTCTTTTTAGGTGCTTTGGTAGACGGTTCCACAATTTCAATGTCCTCATCTCTAAGTCTAAAGGACCGTCCGGCACTAGTAGATCCACCTCTGATTCTAACCATGATGCAATGTGGATGTGTTTTTGATGCAGAACATGTTGTACAGAGGAAGAATGCAGTATGAGCAAGAATGAGAATGCACTGAAATGCCGCAGGGAGAGAATTATAAAAAGTTAGGGTTTCGGATGTGAATTGGGAACAATAAGGTAGTTGGCGGTTAGGAGTGCTTTTTATGGGTGGTTAATGGGCAATAGAGGTGTAATGGAGTTGGTTGAGTCAATTTCTTGGAACTTGGTTTGATGAGAGAGGAATTTGAATTTTAAATATGAGAGGAAACTGAACGGTTGCGTCCGAGACTATGGAAGATAATGAACTAGGAAGAATGGGTAACTGCCTTATAGTGCTCAATTTTTGAGTGTCGGACGTCCGAACGTAGTGAAGCGTCCGACACAACCGTCCGAACCAGGGTTTTTCTGATACTGGACGAAGAACACTGTCGGACGTCCGTTCCAATTCATCGGACGTCCGATAAAGATTGATCAGAAAATGAAACTTAGAATATTTTTTCTGAAACGCCCAGTTTTGTTCTCAGGAACACAAATTGATCCAGTGGAAGAGCTTTTTGTGAGGATATCAGCGATTTGCTCTTTAGAAGAAACAAACTGGACACGGATTACCCCCTTTGAGACAAGATCGCGAATAAAATGATGCTTTATATCAATGTGCTTAGTCCTAGAGTGCTGAATGGGATTTTTTGTCAGATTAATTGCACTAGTTTGTCACAGTACATAGGTACACATTCATACACTAAACCAAAATCATTCAATGTATTTTTCATCCATAACAATTGAGCACAACAAGCACCAGCAGCAACATATTCAGCTTCAGTAGTGCACAATGAGATAGCATTTTGTTTTTTACTAAACCAAGATACCAAACAATTTCCAAGAAAGTTGCATATACCAGTAGTACTTTTCCTATCTATTTTACACCCACCGAAATTCGCATCAGAGAATCCATATAAAGGAAGTTCATGACATTTTAGATACCACAAACCAAAGTTTAAGGTTCCTTTAAGATATCTAAAAATTCTTTTTACTGCATTCAAGTGTGATTCCTTTGGACAGGATTGAAATCGAGCACATAAGCATACAGCAAACATGATGTCAGGCCTACTGGCAGTTAAACTTCCAATCATACCTCTGTACTTCTTTTCCTCAACTTTTGTACCTTCCTCATCCTTGTCAAGTTTGGTAGAGGTGCACATAGGTGTTCCAACAGGCTTTGAATTCTCCATTCCAAATCTTTTCAGCAGTTTCTTGGTGTATTTTGTTTGATTTATGAATGTTCCATCTTGGGTTTGAACCACTTGAAGTCCAAGGAAGAAGTTCAGTTCTCCCATCATGCTCATTTCAAATTCTTTTTGCATGACGATGGAAAAGTCCTTGCACAGGCTCTCATTAGTAGCACCAAATATGATATCATCCACATATATTTGTACAATTAAAAGATCTCGTGAGCTTTGTTTTGTGAAAAGTGTAGTATCTACAATGCCCCTTTTAAAACCATTTTCAATCAAAAATCCACTCAGACGTTCATACCATGCTCTAGGAGCTTGCTTTAATCCGTATAAAGCTTTTGAGAGTTTAAAAATATGATCTGGATAAGATTCATTTTCAAAACCAGAAGGTTGGTCAACATAGACTTCTTGATCTATAAAACCGTTTAAGAAAGCACTCTTAACATCCATCTGAAATAATTTAAAATTCTTGAAACATGCAAATGCTAGAAACATTCTTATGGACTCCAGCCTAACTACAGGTGCAAAGGACTCATCAAAGTCTATTCCCTCTTCTTGAGTATATCCCTTAGCCACCAGCCTGGCCTTATTTCTAACAACCTCCCCTTTATCAATTCATTGATTGCTAACTTCTTTAGTTCTTTTTGAACACCTGTATCATCATCTTCACCACAACTCATAGAAATTTCACCATTAGATTCATCAAATGTAATGTGTATCGCCTCCTCTATAATCAGTGTTCTACGATTATAAACTCTGAAGCCTCTTTTGTTTTCACAATATCCCAAGAAAATTCCCTCATCAGATTTCTTGTCAAACTTTCCAAGATGTTCCTTGATATTCAAAATGAAACATTTACAACCAAATACTCTGAAGTAACCAACAACAGGCTTTTTGTCAAACATAAGTTCATAGGAGGTTTTGTTCAAAATTGGTCTTAGGAGAACTCTGTTCATGGTATAACAGGCTGTGTTTATGGCTTCAGCCCAAAAATATTTTGGTAAATTGCATTCACTAAGCATGGTTCTAGCAGCCTCTTGGAGAGTTCTATTTTTTCTTTCTACAACTCCATTTTGTTGGGGGACTCTAGCAATAGAGAATTCATGAGTAATGCCATTATGATCACAAAATTTTGGAAAACCACAGAATTTGAATTCTGACCCATTATCACTTCTAATCCTAACAATTTTCAAGCCAAGCAGATTTTGCACTTTAGCAAACAATGAAGTAAAATTCTTAAAGGCATCATCTTTATGAGCAAGAAATATCACCCAAGTATATCTAGAGTAATCATCAACAATCACAAAATAATATCTCTTACCACCAAGGCTTGTAGTTTGTGTAGGACCAAACAGGTCAAGATGTAAAAGTTCAAGTGATTTTGAAGTAGAAACACATTTTTTGGGTTTAAAAGATACCTTGACTTGTTTTCCAAATTGGCAAGCATCACATATCCGGTCCTTTTCAAATCTGATTTTTGGGAGACCTCTAACAAGATCCTTTTTGGAGATTTCCTTTAGCAAATCCATGTTGAAGTGACACAGTCTTCTATGCCATAACCATGGGTCCTCATTTGCTACTTTGAGACATTTGAGATAGGAGGAATTCAATTTTTTCAAGAATAACTACATAGACATCATTAACCCTTTTTCCTTTGAAAATAATGTTGAACTTTGAGTCAAATATGAGACATTCAAGCTTTTTGAACAATACAAACAGATTCCTATCACACAGTTGACTAACACTTAATAAATTGTAGCTCAGATTATCAATGAGAAGAACATTGTGGATAGAGGTTTTACCATTCTTACCAACATCACCAATACCAACAGTTTTGGCTTTGTTATCATCTCCAAACGTTACCTTTCCACTTGCTTTTTGCTTGAGTTTAATGATTGTGAAGCATCACCAGTCATATGTCTTGAACATCCACTATCAATGAACCATTTTGATTCTTTAGCAATGTTATCCTGATTCACCTACACACAAACCCACAGGATAATACTTGGTACCCTTTACATGTTGGGTCCTTGAGAGTTAGTCTTATGTCTAACTATCCACATGCATCTCATTCCATTCCTCTTGTTTTTCTTAACATAACAGTTGCTATTCATGTGACCAGATTGACAACAAAAGTTGCATACTGACATTGGATCAATCAAATGAACAGGTTTAATGAATCTGACTTGCCTTCTCCTGTGGATAGCAAACTCATTTGCATTTTGATTCAGTCTTATTTGATGAGTATTAACATAAGGTTCAGTGTCATTCTTTTGAAGACGGTTCTGTTTCATATGATGTAACAAATGACATAAATCATCCATCCTTTTTCTTAAGCTCATTTCTGAGTATGTCACATAAATTTTTCTTTTTGTAAAGTTCAGCAATCACATTAGTTTCAGTTCTTTTCAGGTTCTCATTTTCATGCTTAAGGCACTTGTTTTGTCGAAAAAGACTTGCATTATCTTGTATTAGAAAGCTAATTTTCTGCTTCAGTTCCTTGTTTTTAACGTAGGATTCTTTCAAGCTGTTATGCATTTTTTCTAGAAAAGAGTTAACATCATCATCAGATTCACTATCACTGTCGGTTTGAGAGTTGCATTGTGTTACCTCTTCATCTCCAATGGCCATGAAAGCCACTTGAGCAGATTCCTCTTCTTCTTCAACTTCGCCTTCTGAGTTGCAATCATTCCAGGTAATCTGGAAATTGTTGAACTTTGACTTTCGTTCAACCTTGTTCTCCTTCTTTTTCTTCATTGGAAACTCATTTGCATAGTGTCCTGGTTGGCCACATTCGAAACACTTATCAGTCAGCTTCTTGTTGAATTCCAGTTTCCCTCTGTTTCTGAAGTCATTAGACTGATTTGGTAAGGAATAGCTGGATCCGCCTTTCCTGAATCTTCTTTTGTTGAGAAATCTTTTGAAACCTCTTGTGATGAGTGCAATATCACTGTCATCACCTTCCAAATCATTTTCATCCTGTGAGGCTTTTTCATCTTCGTCTTGTGAAGCTTTCAGAGCAATACTTTTTCTTACTTTTGTGTCTTCTTCATCCTGCATCTTAGATTTAAGTTTCAGTTCGTAAGAAGTTAGAGAGTTAATCAGAGATTCAATGGATAAAGTATTTAGATCCTTGGCTTCCTCAATGGCAGTCACTTTGCTTTCCCAGTCCTTTGATAGAGCATTCAGAATTTTTCTGTTCTTCTCACCTAGAGAGTACTCCTTCTCAAGCACCTCTAAATCCTTGATCAGATCATTGAATCTACAATACATTTTGTCAATGTTTTCATGAGGCTCCATCTTAAAAGATTCATACTTAGTGACCAGAATGGATTTCTTTTGTTCTCTCACATTCTCGCTTCCCTCATGGATCTCTCTAAGTTTATCCCAAATTTCTTTTGCAGATCTGCAGCCTTTGACTCTAATAGACTCATTTGAGTCCAATGCACTATATAGAACGTTCATGGCCTTGGCATTTAGAGTGAGATGAATTCTAACTTCAGCAGTCAGCTCACTTCTGGCCTTTTGTCTCGACCTATGAGTAGTTTCATCAATAATAGTTGTATCATATGGACCTTCACTAACAATAAACCACAACTCAATATCAATAGATTGTAAGAATATAATTATCCTTTCCTTCCAACTCACATAGTTTGATCCATTGAACATTGGAGGTCTGGTAACAGATTGTCCCTCAAAGAACATGACATTGTTGGTTGTCATATCTACTCCCAAGCCGATTGAGCTTAATCTCTAGGAGACCAAGCTCTGATACCAATTGTAAGGATCGAAGACAACCTAAGAGGGGGGGTGAATTAGGTTTTCAAAAAAAACAGCTAAGATATAGGTCACTTTTCTTCACGGCTTACTTTTCTTTTCTCAAAGACCACCCAATGGATCAGATTACACGAAAGCACAGGTATTCGTGAGATGAAGAGGAGAACAGTTTATATAGAAAAGCTGTAAACGAAAATAGTTAAACAAACCAGGCTTCAAGCTCTACTGGAGTTTGAACAGCACTTTTATATACCAGGTTACTTCAAGTTGAACAATCTTGCAACCAATATTCTGTGTACAAGGGAAGGATCACTTCCTTCTTGCCCCAACCTACACTTGGTCAAGCAAGGAAGTTTTACAAACAAACGAAAAACCCTCACAATGCTACACTATTGAAGAAGCTGTGTCACACTTGAAAAACTACAAGAAAATTGCACAAGCTAAGAATACAAATGTTCCTTTGGAGTATTCTAACACTTGAATCACTCACAATCTGATGTAGACTTGATGTGCAAAGTTGTCCTGAGATGGTTGACTTTGTTCCTTTTATAGGAGACCAGAAAATTCTTCAATCAATGCTGTCAACGGGTAGAAGGCAACTGAAGAGTCAACTAGCCGTTGGTGCTGTCGGACGTCCGATGTTCAGTTTTTATGCGTCCGAACGAGATCAATGAGTTCTGGAAGTTTTCTTGAATCTCTTAGGACGTCCGATCCCTTATCATCATGCGTCCGAGGGTAAGATGCACACTTGAAATTTCCTCTTCAATTCCTTCGGACGGCCGATGTGTCCAGAGTATTGCGTCCGAAGTGCAGCAACGCTGGTCGGACGTCCGATACTCAGGTGTTGAGCGTCCTATCGTGATCAGTAATTGTAGAAGCCCTGGCTTGTCTTCTTCGGACGTCCGAGTCTGAGTTCTTCACACGTCCGAAGGTACTCAAAGAATGTCGGACGTCCGATACTCTCCTTTTGTGCGTCCGACAACTTCCTCAGCACTTTTCATCCTTTTTGATCTTCTTTTATTTGCTTTAAGTCCACAGACCTGTTTAGTGTTATTTCTGAAAAGGATCTCTACAAAGAGTATTAGTAACATCCATTTGTTTTGTAATCATCAAAAGATGTGAATTGAGATAAACAATCTCCCCCTTTTTGATGATGACAAAACATTTGGATCGAGCAAAAATATACGAGCTGGGATATAACAACTCCCCCTAACGAAGTGCATGAGTTTAATTCAGGTAAGAAACACAATTCTACACCATCAATGCAATAACCCAACAGCAACTCCCACTGAATACTGACTCCCAAACCTTAAACTAGTTATCTATACCATCAGTGCTAATCAATTCTCCCCCCTTTGTCATCACAAAAGATGAAGTTATCATTTTGATACCAGATCCATAACATTCATAACAAACACTTAGTTATAACATCCATAAATAGTAGAAAATATCCAGTAGTACAGACCAGGTGTACATCACTTAGCCAAAAGTTTTGCAATGCAAAAGATGAACTATAGTCCTAGATTAAGGTGCAGTGACCTAGTAGTGCCTAGATGGTGATTTTAGATGATCCAGGCCTCCTCCTGGCCAGACGAAACTGTTCAGGGTCCTCTTCTTCCTCAGTTTCTTCGTCATCATCTTCATATGCTTCCTCAGTTGCTGGAGCCTTGCCTTTATCCTTGGGCTGAGAACTGGAAGCTGGTGTGGTCTCAGTACCAGTAGTTGGCCCTGTGGGCTCAGGTCTTGGCTCTTTCCCATGAACATTTGCATTGTTTTCAGGTATTGGAGGGACAACAAGAATTCTTTTTTCAATGAAGGAGGATTGTTGGGCAGGGGTCATGGTCATCATGAGACCATCTTCAATAAGCATGACATGATGTTTGAGGTCTTCAAGCAGGGAGATGACTTCAGAATTGGATGCGAAGGACTTGCTGGCAGACTTTCTAGGATGAATGGTGAAGGGAGAGACATAGTCTGACTGATCACGAGGAGTCCTAGGAGTGACAGGGGTTTCATGAAGGTTTTTCCTTCTGGATTCAGCCACAGTCTCCTTATAGCACCAATGGCCATAAAAAAATCTTAAATTCTTTCTTTCAAAATAAGCTTTTGAGAAAACTGATGAAGCACTGTCTTTGGGAGATTTTCCAGAAAAAGGTATTTCAAAATGTGCAAAGATAGGAGTCAGAAATCTGCCATAAGAGAGCTTCTTACGACTGTCAGTGCTAATTTTGAGCAGAAACTTGCACATTATAAAACCAAAGTCAATGCGAATTTTTTCAACAAAGCAGTAGAAAAGATAAAGTTCCATTTTGTTTACATCTGTTCTGTGGCCATCAGTTGGCACCAACAGATTCGAAATGATGGTGAAGATGATCAGATTCTGAGGACTGAAATCATCTAATCTTGCCTCAGCAGGAGTATTGAAGTGAGTTTGAAAATAGGTCATGAGTTTGGCAATGTAAAAATGATGGTAGGCAGAAGGAAATTCCTCATATGAAAAGAAATTTGCAATTTTTCCTTTGAAACCAGATTCAATGCTAGTTTTCAAAATGGAATTCACAATGTCAGGAGTTAACGTGATGTCTATAGAGTTGACCTTAGAGATGAGTTCAGTGTGTGATTTACCCTTTCTAAGATTAGCAAAGAATTGATAAAGCATGTCAGGGTAAAAGACAATAGGAATGGTCAGAAGATGAGTCCATTTCTGGAATTCAAACAGTTTAATGACAGGTTCAAGATCAAGCTTACGAAATTCGTAGGGAAGGATGAGCCTTTGGGTGATGAACCCTTTTTGAGAGACTAACTCAAATCTGTCTTTGGCTTCATCATCAATGAATTTTGGGAGAGGAGTGGGTTCTGTTATGGGCTGTGTTACTGGATCTTTCCCAGAACGTTTCCCTTTCGAGGTTTGTGTGGCAGATGCCCCAACATTCTGAGCCTCAGACCTTGTCCTTGGAGATTTCCTGGTGGAGGGTTCAGGTGTTTGCTGATTCTCAGCAATGTTTCGTTCATTCTGCTAATCAACAGAAGGATCAGCAGATTGCTTTTTCTTGGATTGGGCAGTGCTCTTCCTCTTTGCAGTTCTCTTTTTTTTACCAGATGACCTTGTGACAGTTTCATCACCCTGGGTAGCCTGCTCTGGTTCCTTATTTCCACCAACAATGTTCCCTTCAGAGTTCTGCCCTTCCAACTCTCATCAGATGATTCAGCAGTTGGAGTAACCAATTTTCTTTGAGCAATTTGCTTCGCTTTACCACCACGGGTCACAATCTTCTTCTTAGGCGCCACAGGAGGTGGTTCCTCAATCTCAATGTCCTCATCTCTAAGCCTAAAGGACCGTCCGACACTAGTAGATTCACCTCTGATTCTAACCATGATGCAATGTGGATGTGTTTTTTATGCAGAACGTGTTGTACAGAGGAAGAATGCAGTATGAGCAAGAATGAGAATGCACTGAAATGCCGCAGGGAGAGAATTATAAAAGTTAGGATTTCGGATGTGAATTGGGAACAATGGGGTAGTTGGGGGTTAGGAGTGATTTTTATGAGTGGTTAATGAGCAATAGGGGTGTAATGGAGTTGGTTGAGTCAATTTCTTGGAACTTGGTTTGATGAGAGAGGAATTTGAATTTCGAATATGAGAGGAAACTGAAAGGTTGCGTCCGAGACTATGGAAGATAATGAACTAGGAAGAATAGGTAACTGCCTTATAGTGCTCAAATTTTTGAGTATCGGACGTCCGAACGTATTGAAGCGTCCAACACATCCGTCCGAACCAGGATTTTTCTGAAACTGGACGAAGAACAATGTCGGACGTCCGTTCCAATTCATCGGACGTCCAATAAGGATTGACCAAAAAACAAAACTTAGAATATTTTTTCTAAGACGTCCAGTTTTGTTCTCAGGAACACAAATTGATCCAGTGGAAGAGCTTTTGTGAGGATATCAGCGATTTGCTCTTTAAAACAAACAAACTGGACACGGATTACCCCCTTTGAGACAAGATCGCGAATGAAATGATGCTTTATATCAATGTGCTTAGTCCTAGAGTGCTGAATAGGATTTTTTGTCACATTAATTGCACTAGTGTTGTCACAGTACATAGGTACACATTCATACACTAAACCAAAATCATTCAATGTGTTTTTCATCCATAGCAATTGAGCACAACAAGTACCAGCAGCAACATATTCAGCTTCAGTAGTGGACAATGAGATAGCATTTTATTTTTTAATAAACCAAGATACCAAACAATTTCCAACAAAGTTGCATATACCAGTAGTACTTTTTCTATCTATTTTACAACCACCGAAATCAACATCAGAGAATCCATATAAAGGAAGTTCATGACATTTTGGATACCATAAACCAAAGTTTAAGGTTTCTTTAAGATATCTAAAAATTCTTTTTACTGCAATCAAGTGTGATTCCTTTGGACAGGATTGAAATCGAGCACATAAGCATACAGCAAACATGATGTCAGGCCTACTGGCAGTTAAATAAAGTAAACTTCCAATCATACCTCTGTACTTCTTTTCCTCAATTTTCGTACCTTCCTCATCCTTGTCAAGTTTGGTAAAGGTGCACATAGGTGTTCCAATAGGCTTTGAATCCTCCATTCCAAATCTTTTCAACAGCTCCTTGGTGTATTTTGCTTGATTTATAAATGTTCCATCTTGGGTTTGAACCACTTGGAGTCCAAGGAAGAAGTTCAGTTCTCCCATCATGCTCATTTCAAATTCTTTTTGCATGATGATGGAAAAGTCCTTGCACAAGCTCTCATTAGTAGCACCAAATATGATATCATCCACATATATTTGCACAATTAAAAGGTCTCGTGAGCTTTGTTTTGTGAAAAGTGTAGTATCTACAATGCCCCTTTTAAAACCATTTTCAATTAAAAATTCACTCAGACGTTCATACCATGCTCTAGGAGCTTGCTTTAATCCGTATAAAGCTTTTGAGAGTTTAAAAACATGATCTGGATAAGATACATTTTCAAAACCAGGAGGTTGGTCAACATAGACTTCTTGATCTATAAAACCATTCAAGAAAGCATTCTTAACATCCATCTGAAATAACTTAAAATTCTTGAAACATGCAAATGTTAGAAACATTCTTATGGACTCCAGCCTAGCTACAGGTGCAAAGGACTCATCAAAGTCTATCCCCTCTTCTTGAGTGTATCACTTAGCCACCAGCCTGGCCTTATTTCTAACAACCTCCCCTTTATCATTCATTTTGTTTCTAAAAACCCACTTTGTGCCAATGATAGGATGGTCTTGTGGTCTAGCAACCAGGGTCCAAACCTTGTTTCTTTCAAATTGGATTAACTCTTCTTCCATAGCTAAAATCCAGTGCTCATCATTCAATGCATCAACAACATTTTTAGGTTCAATATGTGATACTAAAGCAAGATTATCTACTAGGTGTCTAGAAGAACGAGTTCTGACCTTTTCAGATGGATCACCAATTATAAGCTCCCTGGGATGGTTATGAACAAATTTCCAGGTTCTTGGTAGATCATTAGGAGTAGCGGTATCTCTGTCATTCACTTCTCCAGCTGGACTGTCTTGAGTATCAGCATCCTTTAAATCAGTTTCTGGTGAAGCAGAGTCATGATCATTGATTGCTAACTTCTTTAGTTCTTCTTGAACACCTGTATCATCATCTTCACCACAACTCATAGAAATGTCACCATTAGATTCATCAAACGTAATGTGTATCGCTTCCTCTATGATCAGTGTTCTACGATTATACACTCTGAAGCCTCTTTTGTTTTCACAATATCCCAAGAAAATTCCCTCATCAGATTTTTTGTCAAACTTTCCAAGATGTTCCTTGATATTCAAAATGAAACATTTACAACCAAATACTTTAAAGTAACCAACAACAGGTTTTTTGTCAAACATAAGCTCATAGGAGGTTTTGTTCAAAATTGGTCTTAGGAGAACTCTGTTCATGGTATAACAGGCTGTGTTTATGGCTTCAGCCCAAAAATATTTTGATAAATTGCATTCACTAAGCATGGTTCTGGCAGCCTCTTGGAGAGTTCTATTTTTTCTTTCTACAACTCCATTTTGTTGGGGGACTCTAGCAATAGAGAATTCATGAGTAATGCCATTATGATCACAAAATTCTGGAAAACCACAGAACTTGAATTCTGACCCATTATCACTTCTAATCCTAACAATTTTCAAGCCAAGCAGATTTTGCACTTTAGCAAACAATGAAGTAAAATTCTTAAAGGTATCATCTTTATGAGCAAGAAATAACACCCAAGTATATCTAGAGTAATCATCAACAATCACAAAACAATATCTCTTACCACCAAGGCTTGCAGTTTGTGTAGGACCAAACAGGTCAAGGTGCAAAAGTTCAAGTGGTTTTGAAGTAGACACACATTTCTTGGATTTAAAAGATACCTTGACTTGTTTTTCAAATTGGCAAGCATCACATATCCGGTCCTTTTCAAATTTGATTTTTGGGAGACCTCTAACAAGATCCTTTTTAGAGATTTCCTTCAGCAAATCCATGTTGAAGTGACACAGTCTTCTATGCCATAACCATGGGTCCTCATTTGCTACTTTGAGACATTTGAAATAGGAGGAATCAATTTTTTCAAGAATAACTACATAGACATCATTAACCCTTTTTTCTTTGAAAATAATGTTAAACTTTGAGTCAAATATGAGACATTCAAGCTTTTTGAACAATACAAACAGATTCCTATCACACAGTTGGCTAACACTTAATAAATTGTAGCTCAGATTATCAACGAGAAGAACATTGTGGATAGAG
>NW_020862511.1:0-15324 GCF_003713205.1 Coffea eugenioides | reverse complement strand
GCAAAGACTACCGCTAACCCAGGGGTATAGTCTCACCTGTAAGTAAATTCCTTACATTTGCAACGTTTAACACATTATGGATTTCATATGCTGAGTACAACTGTCCTGCAGTTCCATAATTTCTCACCCCCTAATATGATAAACTATATGGCCTCTTTTACCACGAGATCATCCAGATCGATGGATCAACGTTCTTCGCCTAACACTGATGAATGGATCAATGGATGAACTGATGGGTCAAATTTAAAACAATACAAATTTGACAGGTGAGATTGACAACAAAAGGAAACTGGAACAGATTACAGCCCGGTGTTTAGAAATTAAATGCAAGGCCAGCTAGCTTTGATGTCATACATTAAAGCCAAACTACCATATTGAGGCAGAAGGAGAATGTGCTAGATTTGTGCAGCGAAACATAGACCAAAAATTAAGAAATCAAAAGTGATCAAAGATGTATAACCGACAGAAAACATCATATCTTTCATTTGAACAAACAAACCTGTATGACGAGAAACTTCGGTGCTTGACTACGTCGATGTAGTACAATCTGCCATATGTTTTCATTGGATAATTCAAGCTTGTAGTCAAGAGAGAGAAACCGCAAAATAAAGTACATTTTCTTCATTCCAATCCCAAACCTGATGGAGACATTTGGAACATTCCGTAGCACTGAAAACCTATTCTTTGACAACTGACATCCAAAGTGTAAAACTATTTTCTCCATGTTATGCTCGAAAGATCTAGCTCTCGGAACCAAATCAATGTCCATTTCCCAAGCCCTCAGATATGAAGAACCATAATTAAGGCGTTTCTTTGCCAAGGCCATAATGTATTCAGCACTTCTATCATTTGTGAATTGAACTTTAGCATATGCTCTATTTCCTCCTTTGGACTGCTTAACCTCTAAAGCATATACTGTTCCCTGACCTGTAAAGCATTCCAAAAACTTGGTGACTGTTTCTGCAGGCACAACAGAAGGGAAACCAAACACCTGAATTGTCTTTCCCATGCAGATGAACTTCAGCACTAATTCAGTTAACAGAATTTTTATCAGAATGCCACAGCTATATTCTCCTGTAAATATAAGAAATCAAAAGAGTCAGACAACTAGTCACGGGTTAATAAGATTGCTATTTTACAGCCTCACACGTACATATACTGATATATGTTCCATTGAAAGAAATGCAGCCAGAGAATATGTAACTGCACAAGAAGGATAAGAGATATGCAGATCCAGAATCCATTTTGACATTACCATGTCAATTTTTGTCAATTTGAGAAGCTAAGGCAGTTCATTTTGGCAATATGCAGGCGTCTATTTTAATGTTTTTTCCTTTTACCATTGATCATCCAATTTGCTTCGTATCATGTTTGGATACCCAAGGATCCAATCAACTAAGAGATCATTCCAGCGTAATAGACCTAACAGAACCTCAAACTTTTTAAGATAATGCTTCCTGCTTCTTCCCCTCCAAGTCTAAAAGCCAACAAAAGAAAGCCTGCAATAGAAGCATAAACCAAGGAAGAAAAGAGACCTTTTGACCCATCACCATGCAGATGCAGCAAATTTGCAAATCCACTACACATTAGAACTGTGAACGAGATAAAAATTCACAGATCATGCCATCATACTACATGTAATTAAGGATTTTCCAGTTAAGACTCAAGACAGGGATCAATACTAATCCAATATGATGAACAATAAATTTCATTTTTTTTTACAAACAAAATATCTAAAATGGCAGAGGAATGATAAAATAGTAACAGCAGGATTAGATAACAGGTCTTGTTTGCTTTCTTCATTTTTGCCAGATTCTGAGCTACACATACAAATGACAAAACCACTTAAAAGATCCATCTTTTCAGATATTGCCACTCCGATTAAATGATTACAACATTTCAGACAAACTGCCAAAAGGGATTTCAGACCAAAAAACAAAAGAAAGACAGAAGGAAAGACAAGAATCCCAGAAAAACACTCATAACAATATTTCCAAGTTATGCGTTGAAAATCAAACCAAAAGAATTCCAGCAAAGGATGGTAAAGTTTACAGTTACCACCAAATGTTATCAAATATGGCAAGTAAAATACATCCCTGACAAGAAATAGTTAGAAATCAAAGTCAAATACTTTACTTCTCCCACAAGAGCGCTCTCTCAATTTAATAGCAAACTAATACGAAATCTAATATTTCAAGAAGGGATCTAATGTCGACTGAAAACAAAAAAGACTAAAATGCAACGCCTCTGATTGTATAATGCCCACCTCAGAGCGTTCTGATTTCTCTTTCCTTCACTTGTCTTGTAGCTACAAAATAATTCTACAGCCAGCAAACAAGATAAAAAAGGGAAAAAAAAATTTCCGAGAATTCAAGTGAAACTACTAATCCCCATCAACCAAAACACTAGAAAGATTCCATCTTTTTAAGATATCACCACTTAAATAACACCATATCCCACCAACTGGGATAAAAGACTTTCAGGGGGAAAATAACATCCCATAAAAACACTGATCATTTCCAAATAATGCATTAAACATCAAACAGAAACGATCCACAAAAAGAAACACCTCAAAATATAGACTCAGAATAAGGGGGAAAAAAAGCCTTGATCAAAGTAAACCCAAGAGGGTTACTTTCTATCTGTAATTCTGCATACAAAAGGGAAAGAGAAGGAGAAACTCACAAATCCAGGAGAAGTGATCACACAAATTTGCACACACTGGTTGAAGGCTTGAAAGAAACTGATGGTTGCATTTGATGAAAGCTCTCTGTGTAGTGTTTACACTATATAGACTGCTAATATGCAAGTGAGTGTTCTGTGTGAAAGAAAGACTTCACGAGCACGATGGAGTCAATCCCAAGTCAACCTTTTTCCACAAACAGGATAAAGAAACTGTCACTTTCTGCAATGTTTCGATCAGCACCCTACTATGAAGGCACAACACACTCTACACTAGCGTTCCTGTTGTTTGTCTTGTGGTAGTATTAAGGAAGTTGAGTGGAGTAAGCAAAGAATCTTCTGTACGAGACTACGAGGTACTTTCCACCCCTGTCTGTCCCACCAGTTATTATATCACCGTATCTCCTTGATGAATATTCCGTTTTAATTTTAAAAGTACTTGTAAACTCTACAAAATTAGTGAGGTGCAGTGCGAACTTAAAAGAAGATTTGAACTTGTCAAATGCACAGAAGTTATAAATTTTAAAACTAATTTACTAAATTTACAATAAATTGAATAAAAGTATATAATAAAAGATCATTTGAAATCCTTGTAAAAGATGTGATTTTAACGAGGTGCAGTAAAAATATGTAATTATTAATGTTTAAAATGTGTAAGCTATTTTCACACTAATTAATCTTTGTAGAGTTGGAAGCAATTAATTTGAAAAAAATATTAATTTCCTGTAAAAGGATAAGATATACACAATATACATTTGCAGTGGTCAAGTTGATTGTTTTTTGTATAATTCAAAAGCATTATTATATTCTTACTTAAACTCTTTATGATAAGATAATTAGTAAAACTCTTTATTTATATAACTGGGTTGAGGTAAAAAATTTACTCCTTTAATTTTATCTTTTTTTATCTTTATAAAGTAGTCACGTATTGATGCTTATCCGTTTGTTATATTATTTACTAATTTATAAGGCATAAAACCCCCATGAACTATTACATTAGTTGCACTTTATACCCTAAAGTGTTTTAATAGGTACTTTACATCTTTAGTCAACTATAGAATGATATGAAAATTAATTTCACCTAAGTAATTAATGAAATGACAAATTTATCCTACATTAAAAACTTAAGTGACAAAAGTAACATTTTGCTGGGAAAGATTACTACTTTAAATAGACTATTTCCACATTTTCATCAAAAGAATTAATTGTAAACACATAAAAAATGCTTGTTCATTTTGAATGAAATTGACGGAACTCATTCGGCGTCCAAAATATGTGAATGTCAATCACAGTATGAAAACATATTGAGAGCCGACATCACATGTTGCACACATTCTTTTAATCTCACCATACATCAGTCTAACTCTGCGAAAATTTTCATTAAAATATCCACAAGAATAAACAAAATGGACGCTAGAACCATCCAAAACATCTATCGATGATGAATTAGCAACCACAAGAATTTGCAATTCAAAAATTGTCATGCCGAAATGTAAATTAAAACCCACATTAGTAACAATATGTGGACTAGAAAATGTCAATATAAAAAAACCTAAAATTATTTACTTTCCTGATAAGTATCTTTTCTAAACCTAGCTACTTTATCATGTAGTAAAATAGGATTGCTAAGATTCTCGAATTGAATTTATTCCCTATCTTCTTTGTTTGCCTACTTCTTTTGTTTTAATTGTCATTCAAAGTGCTCATATATTTTATTGTTACATGTTTTCAATTAGAATTTTATTATGAAGTGAAAATTAATCCATTTAAAGGGACAATTTTTCTACGAAAAAGTTATTTTAGTGACTTACAAGCTTTTGGTAGAGGATAAATTGGTCATTTCATCAATGACTTTGATGGAGTTAATGTTCTTATTATTTTCAGATGTAAAGTGCCTATTAAAATAGTTTAGATGCAAAATGCAACTAATGCAATAGTTCGAGGAGATTTTCTGTATTTAACCCTAATTTATAATATCTTATGTACAAAAACATATTGCAGATGGCAATATGTGTTATTTGTCATTGCAGCTAAAGGAAACATATTATTGATGTTAAAAATTTTACCTCAGGTAAAATAATTGTCCCTTATCCCCCAAGTAGCTTATCTTTTCTCAGTATACGTGACAGAAGCACAAGACTCACAACAGTAGATGCTTGGGAAAAAAGGGACAATTGTTTGGACCTTACATTATAGATTTAAGAAAAGGATAAAGATGAAAAAGAATGAAATGTTACATACGGTCCCATCCTGTACTTTCAGTTAGTCAAATTAGAATATACTTTTAAGAAAGCAAAAGTAGTTTCTTTACCTTTTTCCATACAAGTATTATTATTAAACTACTACTTTGTTTCTAAAAAAATTTGAGAAAAAGCCAAAAAAAAAAAAGTGCACTTTGATGATGTATGAAGGATACATCGGATCACCATAGATTGTCCAATCACGAATGCCCGTCAGGGTCATGCCTGACCACCTTTTATATTTTTCCCACGTTTCAGTTGTTAATTGGCCTGGGAAATTTAAAAGGACATTTAAGTTACGCTTGAGTTGAAAGATTTGACAAAATATTTAAAATATTCCCACATCCCTCTAATTACTTAAAATTTTTATAAAGTATTTAAATTTGTAAATCATTAATCATTTTAGCATTTACAATATATTTAGATAATTGGCAAATTACAAATTCAAAAACTTAGTAAGTAATTCAGACAATTAGAACGCCTTGAGAGGGTTTCAAATTTTTTATCAAATTTCTTAGTTCAAATGAAGCCTTTTAACTATACTATAAATACTATGAATAATCGTTCGAGCTTCTTTCATTTTATTTAACTTTCATAGTCGTTTCAGTTTCTCTTTGAATTTGGCTTGTTCCTAGATGACATTTTTAAATTTTGTGGTATTTTAATTTAACAAATTGCCGGGTATTTTCAAAAGGAGTAGTATCAAATATCAAAGTCACCATGTTAAAGTGTAGTTTCTTTATGAAGTTGAGGAAATGTAGATGTCCATTCATCCTTTCAAAACACATTGATGCATTTATTCCTCTTTGAATACATTTTGACACTGATCTATTCCAATGAAACATGGGTACATTTATATATTTTATGGGATTCATTATTTTATTTATGTTACTCTAAATTCATGAGCTTATATGCATGATTACACGCATAAATTTAGTTTTATATTACCTATAAATAGGACTTGAGAGGCTCATACGTACATGGTGAAAAAATAGTATGATTAAGTGAAATAAAAGTAACACTAGTATTTAGCCCATGACTTAATAACTTTTTTTTTTTTCGCTCTACTTCTACTCTCACAAAAGAAAAGAATTGAGAGAACCGTTCGAACAAGGTTAAACCCTATGTAATGAGTAGTACAGGCTTGCACACATATGGTCTGCTGCAACCAATTTAATTCCTTGATGCTAAGCAAACTAGCTACTTAGTTCATGTTTTCCTTGTACTTAAATGTTTTTTTTTTTTTTTGTGAGTGGTTCAGTTTGTTTGAACCTGTATCTCCAATCACTTTTTAGAAATTACTAAATTATATATTTGCCATATTATCATATGTTTTCCATATTCCCAATTAATGTAACCATAACTAATTTTCACTCGTAACCACTCACAAACATTTGTAACCACCAAGTTAATTAAAATTTTATTTTAAAAAACTTTCAAAAAATCAGAGTTTATTTTTTTGTGAATGAAAATTTTATATCAAATTCTTCCATATAAAAAGTGATTGTTTCTAAATTGCATATACATCGGGTGTGTCCTTATCATTAGTATCAGTAAAGTTACCACAGTAAATTTGTTTGGGGAAAGACTCCCAAAACACCCATATGACCAGAGTGATGCACAATTAGCCTCTATTAAGTATTAACCACAATCGAGGATCAAAAATAGGATGGTCTCCAAGCACACAAAGTACAGGGTTTGACAATAAATTAGACCAAATTAAATATTTTCTTAATCAATTAGCGTGATATGTAAGTATGCCTTTTCACAATAATTAGTATAAGGTTTGGTTTTGTTTTGTTTTGGTCTTGAATCAAAAAAGCGTGTTGAAAAATATTTTTATAATGCAAGTAAATAATTTTTTAACAAATTATTTCTATCCAAACACAAAGTCACCATGCCAAAATGTATTTTCAAGTGGATTTGTTTTGGCTTGTACAATTTTCTCTTTGTTTAATTTACTTGCTCTTATTTTCAATTAGATGGTGATAAAGGCAGTTTTGGGCCAGACATGTTACATACTTACGTCTCTAACATCATGATTTTGACAAAATTAAAATTTCGTTCTGCTTGTTTGTTTGGACCTGTTTTCAAATATTTTTGGAAAATTTCGAAACACATTTTTCACCAGCCATTTTAAGCTCAAGATGTTTACACCAAAAAAAGCAGTTACAATAAATTTGTTTTTGTGAAAACACCCCAAAAATCAACCACACAAGCATAAAATAAACAACATGATGTGATCAAATAGTTGGATTCATTAACACTGGGCGTGGTCTGCCCACAACAGCAAAATGTTGTTTTAAAATTTTTTTTATGTTTTCTATAAACATATTTTTCAATCAATTTTTTATCTCACATATATCAAATTAGTACAATACGTTTTTTAACAAAAATTTCTAGAAATTCATAGCATGTTTTGAACCCTTTTCATAACACCCTTTCATGATACCCCTAAAGAAGAAGACGATAACTGGTTGATGCTGATCATGGGACCAAATATTGACAGATAGAACGAAACTACTTTAGACAAAAAGCGCTGCATAAAGATACAAAGACAAGAAAAAGAAATGCAGGAAACTGCGCTTTGATGCTTTTTGACCACATCGTTTTCGGAGCAAGACTTTCACTCCAAGCAACTAAAAGAGATTGGTGATCGTTCAATAAATTTATTTTCATCAGTCAATTATTCACCATCACTTTCCTGGCTATAATTGCTTTAATTGGCCTTCATGAAATTTGACCAAAAATTGTAGGCCCGTGAAAGCCATTTTTTTCCAACAATAGTACTAGTCGCTGGGACACTTTTGGAGTCAAGAAGTCTTGGTCTCTTTGGTTTTAGTTAGTGCAATTATACAGTTACATTCATTTTGATTATTTCCAATTTACCAATGAAATTTAGGCCTTGTTTGGATAGTAATTTTTCAAAAAAAAAAATTGTTATATTTTCCGTGAACATATTTCCCGATCGCCTTTTTACCTCACATATATCAAATCGTTATAGTAATTTTTCTACAAAAAATCCAAAAAAATGCAATCCGAACAATTTGAAGAGAATCTACCAATCAAAATTAATAACTGTATCCCTCCATAAATCATACTACTACACAACAAGGTATGAGAATATATATATATTACAAATTTGTTCAAAAGATGCAATCCAAATTTAGGACAAATTCTCAATTGATTTTGATTTCTGTAAATTTTTTAAAAGCCAAATTTTGGATCCAAAAGGAAAGTAGTATATTTTGGCTTATTCAATCTTTGAAAACCCAAAAACCGAAATTTAAAGAACAATTGATAACACCATATTTAGATTTTCTAAAATCAAAAACCAAAACCAAGTTCAAAAAATCAATTGAGAACCGAGAACGAGCCCTTAGAAGAGCATCTCAAAAATCACATGGGATTTTCAGTGCTATTTTTCCAATGGCAACTCAATGCCACTTTTATGTTTATGCAAAATGTTCTTTTCATTTAACTTGCCATCTGTTATTTATTTAAGTTTTTTCCACCCTTATATGATAAGTGGATTGTCACTGAATTCAGTATTAAATAGTGTTACAGAAGATCCTAACGGCTTAAAAATAAGGTAAAATCGTACCTTATACAAAGAAAAAGAAGCACGGGAAAGCACCATAAATTTGACGTGTTTGTACCATTTTTCTAAGCTGAAACCTTTCACTCCAAGCAATTAAAAGAGATTGGATCGTACAATAAATTACTATTGACTTGTCAATTATTCATTACCACTTCCATGCCTTTTAATTGGCCGTCATCAGAAGAATACAACACTTGACTAAAAATGAAAGACATATATTCTCCAGCTAAATCATTACCAGCCTCTGAACTTTTGAAACCAAGAAGTTTGCAGCTTGCTTAGAGAGATTATACATGATAATTCCCAGTTTGCCAATCCATAATCGAAATTTTCCTTAACTTCATTTTCTTACGAGGGTATATATTTTGATAACCCTAAACATAATTATGTTATTTTAAAGAAGAAGATATAATTATTTTATATATTGATGATAAATTTTATATATTGAGAATGAGTTTTATATATTGATGATAAATGTCTTAAACATTATATATATTTTTTCAATCACATTTCATTTCATGTATGTATTTTTGAGACATTGGTAGTAGTTTTTGAGATTTTGTTGATTTCTATTACTTTGTTAGAGTAACTCATCTAAATAATATGAAGAAATACGGAACAAAATACTCAAATTGATCATGATCTAGCGAAGTTTAGAATTAGTAGCATAAGACCCTGTTTGATAACCCAATTCAACAATTAAATTAATGGATTTAGATCTTAATATGTTCGATGCATTTAATAATAAAAAATTGAATATCTGAATTAATTAAGTAACACTGAATTTTCGAGGCAAAATTTATTTCCAAAAATAAGTAATAAACTATTCACTTATCACTGAATGTGATATATACTCAAATATATTTGATTTAATACTTAATAATTTAACAACTTAATGGATTCAAATTTCATATTTCAATTTTATCGAATGCACCCTAAGTCTAAAGGTCTCCAACATTGCTGTTGGCCTTGTCTTTATATTTTGCTAAATCTGATTATGGAAAGTGATTATAGAGAATCAGCAAAAACTGATTTTTAGATGAGCATGGATTTTAGTTTTTTTGGGGTTATAGTAAAATCTATAATTTGAATATAAAAATAAATGAGAACATCTCAAAAATGAATTATTTTATAATTACAATCTATAATCAACTGAGAACAAGCGCTAATGGGGCTGAAGCTAACTTTTGTGGAGCATAAGTGGATACATTTAATCTACCCATACATTACCAAGTCAAAAAACGCTGACAGAAAGCAATGGCTGCTTTAACATTGAGAGAATGAACACATTTTTCCCTAGAAAATTTGGGAACACATTTCTCAATTATCTTTTTATTTTATATACATCAAATCGTTATCGTATATTTTTCTACAAAAACTCCAAAAAAAACCGTTCAAACAAGGCCAAAGTTATTAGAACACGAACCTGAGCCTATGAATGTTAATTTGTGTTTAATCAAGAGATGATGTGATGTCCTGTTGAACAATCTGCTTTGTTCTTGCATTCTAGATTACAACTCACTGTATAAGCATACAAGGGTGCACTCTCAACTGAATCTGCATACATATGACGGGTTTTTACTTTAAGTGCAAGTTTAATTCCGATTTTACACCCGTTGGACTGCAAGTATACAGGTCGCAATTTTAGTACAAGATGCGTATCGGGTCGATCCCACGAGGAGCAATTTAAACAATTACTAAGCCCCTGTTCTCTCTATTATTTAGACTTACAATTAATTTTTGAGCAGAGAAAGTCTAATGCTGTAATCTACAAATCTGATATACAAATCTAGTTTAACAAATGCTGAATGCAAATAGAGAAATTTCACTTAATGAAGATTCTAGGGATGTAGATTCCACTTATGGCATAAACTACACAAATGAATGGATTTACTTCTTGCTATTATTCTTGCTTAACCAGAGATTTATTTCCAAGATTACCAAGTCTCATTTTCATGATGAAATGGCTTAGAGCAATATAGATTTCCCTATTTTCATGGTGAAATACTACTACTACTCCGTTTTATTTCATGAAATGCTCAATAATCCACCTAAGTGTATCTCTATTTTCATGAACATACAACTCAAGCACTACTCATGTGTTTCAATTGTTATTACCAATTCTCATTGAATAATAACACTATAAACATGCTATTGGTGATCAATCAATAACAAGAAATCACAGCTACACAAGTAGACAAGTTAACTCAAGATATAACAAGTGTAAATCACATTCAATTAGTATTATTTAGCCATAAGTTTCATCTACTCCCTAGATGAAGGAGTTTAGCTACTCATGAATGATTTAACAATCAAATTCACAAGTTTATTACTGCAAAACATCATAAAGTACAAGTATAAGAAAGATAAAAGAAAGCTTAGCCAATTGAAGGTGAAGCTCTCCAATTCCTGCTATGTTCTTGCACAATATGATTACAAGTGAAAACTCTAAATGCTTCTCTAAGAACTCTTAACTAGAGAGAAAACTTGTTGCAAGAAGGAAAACTAGCTACGTCTGGTCCTCCTGGCTTCTCCCCTGTATTTCTGCATAAAAGGTGGTAGAAATTCCATTCCTCTCACTTCATAATTTCCTCCACTCAGATTTTGTAAAAAGAAGTCAAAGATATGATGTTTCCTTTTGTCCACACTCATTTGGTCTTCTCTTTTATTGCAGAAGCATGTGCACCGAATTCCCTTGCATCTTATAGCTGGAAAGTGGTATGCACACAAGAGAATTGACTGAGTCAAATTGCAGAATTTCGGCTATAAAACGCGCCTACACAAAACGCGGTATAAACTCGCGTTTTGTCTACTCGCGTTTTCACTCTGGCCTTATTTCAACTGCGATTTTCTCCATGATAAAGGCCAAACTAGCTTTTGTGCAAAACACAAAAGTTGTAGCCCTTTGAGTTAGCTTTCCAATGCTTCAAGAATCATCCAAATCGGAGCATTGTAACCTGAGATATGATCGAAATACTGTCACCTGTTCAAACCTCTGTTTTAACTTCCGACCACAGAATGCAGCTTCTGTATTCCAACGTTTTGCCCATGAAGATGGCAGAAATGGATTTCGATGTATTCATACGAATTGTAGGTCTCTTTCTTAGCTTTAAAATGGTATAAAGATCACCTCCATCCGATAAGTGTAGCTCCAGATATGGTCAAAATACTGAAGAGTGTCAAAACTGACTTGTATTGCATTTCCTCACTTGAACGTTTTTCACTTCATTCTTCTTGTTGCCACTTGAATTTATCACCAAATCTCTATTTTTTACCTCATTTGACATCCTTTGGTGATTGAATCATCATTCCTGCATAAAAATGAAGTTTTTACCATTAAAATCAATAGAAATGCAATATTATCCACTTTTACCAAAAATATATAATTTTACCAAAAACCTCTTTATTTTAATTATAAAACTAAATAATCAACTCAAAATTAACTAATAAAATGCACTTAAAAATACGTAAAATAAACTCTTATCAAATACCCCCACACTTGAATCATTGCTTGTCCTCAAGCAATATAAAATTCCAACCATCAATGATCCAAAAATTGAAAATAAACATATGTAGTATTTCAACTCCATTTCCTTGAATCAAGGTAAATAACCCTTATGTGATCTTTCCATTAAGTTCAAGTACTCATAATATCAAGCAAAGAAGAGCCAAGTATACCATAATTTTACCAATTCAACTCAACTTCTTATTTTTATCCAATTTCGCAAGCAAGAAACTCCTATAGTCAATAAAGATGCTAACTAATCTCATGATCAACTTCTTATTTTTCTTAAAGAGGGATTTAATTTACTTTTTATTTTTTTATTTTTTATTTTTTATATATTTTATGGGTTAAATATTACTTAAGTTGTGAAAAATGCCTTTTGACGCGAAGATCAACATTTTTAGATGCAGATCCCCGGTTACTCAACATTTCACATACTCAAGTTGCTTTGCATACTCTTAATTCAAGTACCTTTTTACGCGAATGTCGACATTTGTAGATGCCAACCCCCGGTTACTCGGTACGAGAATCATTGGAGTAGAATAACCATTTTTTTTTTCTTTAACAATATATAATAAAATTCCCTCTAAGAGTAATCATGAGAAGAGTATGACACTTATTAACCATATTAATTTCTTATCTTATAAAATTAGATAAAAAGAAGAATTTTCATCAAATATACAAAATGTAGGCATAATTTTCTCCACTTTACTAGATATACTTTCCTATAAATGTAAAAATTATAATCACATAAAAATCATTTCCAAATTTCATAAGAAAAGAAGTATCAAAACCGCATATATTTATTTCAAAAGGATAAGTGACAAAATTTTATTTATTTATTATAGTTAATAACATATATATGTATAAGGTTTTGGAAAAATTTTGACAGAATCTCCCCTTAAAAGTGGACTAAAACTCCCTGCCAGCAACCACAAGAAACACCATTTAAGTACAAGAATTATATCAAACACAACTAAAACCACAAGTATCACACATATTTCTCCCCCCACACTTAAATTACACATTGTCCTCAATGTGTAGGGAAGAAATGAAACAAAAGAAGAAAAGAAAAGAAAGAAGTACTCCCCAAGTCAATGGCTGAGATCCTTATCAGCCACTAATCACGAACCACTGTCAAAATACAAGTACCTACCACATAGAAAACAGAAAAATAAAATGAAGTTAAACATCTTAAGTTCCACAAGTTAAGATAATTAGGCAAGCAAGTTCATCAACTAAAGATAGCTTCTGCAGTGTGCCAAGTCAGTCATCCCCCTCGGCATCATCGTCATCCTCTGCATCACGATTGGGCGGTGGATGAATGCCCAAATGATCTTCAATTCGGCTTAGACGATTATGGAGTACAAATGAAGATTTGTGAGTTGGGTAGAAGAGAAGAAGAAAAACGCGGCTGGAAAAATGGAAAAGTGAAGAAATGTTCTGGAAATCGCGTTTTTGAAGCAGAAAAATGAACCGAAAACGCGACTAAAAACGCGCCTTCAACGCGCGTTTTTAAATCCGCGTTTTCTGCACAAATCTCGCAGAATTTAAAACGCGGTTACGTATTAAAACGCGACTTAAAGTCGCGTTTATATGTGTCGCGTTTTCCAGTTTTGCTCAGGCGTGAAAACGCGACTTCCTCTAAAACGCGACTTAAAGTCGCGTTTTAAAGGCGCGTTTTCTGTTCTGCAGGCGCAGAATTGAAAACGCGATTCTGAGAAACGCGACTTATAGTCGCGTTGCCTTGGAAAACGCGTTTTCGGCTTCGATTTTTAGCAGAATTTCAACTTTTGAAAAATTACAAAAGGTACCCCAATGACTCAAAATGCATCATAGATCATTTGTTTGCCAATTTTAATCACTGGAACAAATGTAAAACATTAAAAACATGCATTTTACCCCTTTATAATGAATCAAAAACACTTTTAACGCAAATCGAGGGGTTGAGTTGTTTGATCACAGTTCGCCTTTTTCACCTCAAATGGTCATTCTTGCTTCCATTTGCCAACCCTATCACACAAAAACAACAAATTAACTAAAACACTTATTCAAACCACAAAATGACACCAATTTAACACATATAACATAAACATTGGGTTGCCTCCCAATTAGCGCTTTTGTTTATAGTCGTTGGCTCGACTCACACATTCAGTTTCTTAATTTGAAGAAGAGTCGCCCAAAAGACATATGAGTCCTTTGGGTACGATTTCACCTGCCAAGTAGGGTTTCACTCGTTGCCCATTGACCTTAAACCTTTCATTTCTTGAATTTGCCACTTCAACCGCTCCATAGGGAAATACTTGAGTGACTTCAAATGGTCCAGACCACCTTGACTTCAATTTTCCTGGAAATAACCTCAGGCGTGAATTGAATAAAAGCACTTTTTGCCCTACCTGAAATTGTTTAGGAATAATGTGCTTGTCATGCCAATATTTGATCTTTTCTTTGTAAATTTTGGCATTTTCATATGCATGTAACCGGTGTTCCTCCAATTCACTCAACTCAAGTAATCTCCTTCCACCTGCAAGATTAAAATCTATATTAATTGCTTTAATAGCCCAATAAGCTTTATGTTCAATTTCTACAGGTAAGTGACAAGCTTTTCCATAGACTAAACGATACGGCGACATCCCTAAGGGAGTCTTAAATGCCGTTCGGTAAGCCCATAGTGTGTCATCTAGCTTTGTAGCCCAATCCTTGCGTGATTTATTCACAGTTTTCTCCAAAATGAGCTTTATCTCACGATTAGCTAGCTCCGCTTGTCCATTGGCTTGAGGATGGTACGGGAGTGATGTCTTGTGCCTACAGCCATATTTAAACAATAAGGAATCCAGTTGTTTGTTACAAAAATGTTTTCCTTCATCACTTATTATGGCCTTAGGTATACCAAATCTACAAAAAATAGTCTTTTTAAGGAATCGGAGTACAACCTTAGAGTCATTAGTAGGTGAAGCGATTGCTTCTACCCATTTAGAAACATAATCCACTGCTACTAAGATGTACTTATTATTAAAAGAGCTTGGAAATGGTCCCATAAAGTCTATACCCCATATATCAAATAATTCAACTTCTAAGAAGGTAGTTAGGGGCATTTCATTCTTTCGAGATATATTTCCAGTTCTTTGGCATGCATCACAACTTTTAACATATTCCCGAACATCTCGATACATAGTTGGCCAATAAAACCCTGATTGCCATACCTTTGCCACAGTTTTTGAGGTGCTAAAATGTCCACCTGTTTCAAGGTTATGACAATGATATAAAATATTATGTACCTCGTTTTCGGTAATACA
>NW_020862510.1:0-14780 GCF_003713205.1 Coffea eugenioides | reverse complement strand
GCGGTTGTCATTGACGAATGACATAAGGTCCAGTGAACAAAGTACCTAGAACCTAAATATAATCATCCGAGTGGATGTACATACAGTTAAAATATACTTACAACATGTGACCAATACATTACAATATGTATAACTTATTGTACACGGAGTTGTATTTGTACATACATAATATCGTTGTCTTAGAGTATAATAGGATTTGGTGTACGAGTATTTGTACAATATTAATCATATCGATGAACGTAATAATAGGATTTGGTATACGAATAATGTGTGTAACATAACACATTATGAATGGTAATATACATTTATGTTGTCGTTTATGTACATACCATTCATGAACTGCTGCAAATTAAGGTGTTTGATGCATAATTAGTAGGAGCAGAAGTAACAGATTGTAACAAATTGGTAGAAGATAGGACCCCTGAATTAGAAATGGAGTTCAATAGTGAAGAGGATGCGCACAAGTTTTACAACAACTATGCCTTTAAAACGAATTTTAATGTATGCAAAGACTATCTAAATAAAGACAAAGACGGTGTGACGACGTCTAGAAAATATAGTTACTGCAAGGAAGGTGTAAAACGCAAGTACGAAGGTGATGTGATGCCAAAAAGGACACGAGCGCCGACGAAAACAGGGTGTGGAACTAAAATGGTTATTGTGTTGCTTAGAGAGATAATGAAGTACCGTGTACATGACCTTATCTTAGAACATAACCATGAGTTGCACATTGCTTAATGTTCGCACATGATGCCATTACAAAGAAAAGTGAGTGAGGCTCAAGGATTCCAAGTTGAAACAAGCGAGGATGCTGGGATTTCATTGAAACAGAGCCATGAGCTTATGGGAAAGGAGGCAGGTGGGATGGAAAATGTGGGATATACTCGGAAAGACCTGAAACGATATCTTCGTACTCGACGGGAAAGGAGTTTGAAATATGGAGAAGCAGGTAACATGCTGAATTATTTTCAAGAGCAAACACTCGAAAATCCATCCTTTTTTCATGCCGTACAGCTGAATTGTGAAGGGCAAATAACTAATATCTTTTGGCCTGATGTTCGCGTTGACCATTTTATTTAATACCATAGAATTTAAAGTTATAGAATCTAAGCCAGCAGTACAAATATTAAATTAAGAACTTTCACTTAAATGTAGTATTGTATATGCATGTATTGTATTCCATTCTTGAGAGCATGTGGGTCATTTATGGATTGATAATGTCGTCATGTAACTGCAGGTTGAGTTAAATGAGCTGTATAACGTTGCTGTTAGCAGCCAACGAAGAATATTAAAGATTGCAGAAATGCTCGCTTCTCAGCCAAGAGCAAAAGCTTCCACTTCTGGGCCTGAAGCATTGGACAAAGGAAAAAAAACCTATACAGGAGGACTATACAATGCACAAGAGTCCTGATACCGAAGAAGAGCTGGAATTTCAATCTGCCAAAGAAGGGGGCAACGATGAGGAGGATGATGCTGATGAATTTGATGCGGAAGGGTCTGAAGAAGTTGAGTATAATGCATTGCAGAGTGAAGAAGACGATGCTAATACGAGGACAAATATTGAAGCCATTCCAAACCTAGAGCTGAATAAAGATGTAATGGGCATAGAGAATCCAATTCCTACCTCATCAGTCGTATCCGATAACATCAGTCAGGGATTGCAACAAGGGGCCACCATGACAACAACTGAGCAAGGAAGCATTATACACCTTCAAGAGCAAGAGCATGAGCAATATAGGTCAAATGTCATAGAACTTGCCGAAAAAGATCAATCAACGGTGCAACCACCTTTGAACGCTAGTGCATCGACGTCACATCTACATCCGCTAGAAGCACCATGTAGGTTGCGATCATATGGTCGAAAGTGGAAAGGTTGGTACAGTTATAATATTCATAAGGTTCTAATTCAAATAACATGACTGTAACAACTATATACACACACGGTAACTCTGTTTATACCATCATGATGCTATGTATATGGGTCTGAATTGTCACTAGTCATCATTCAAAACTTGTAGGCATAGTGTTATAACACACCAATGTCAGCTGCATATAAAACGGACACGACAAACTGAATTGAGTATAATAATTAAGTATGACTTTATTTCAACCACATCCAGATAAGCCTAATGTCATGTTAAGCCAATTGGGAAGTTACAGTGTGTTTGAAAAACTGTTAGTTACATCGTGTTTGAAGATTGTTATAAAATAGTTATTAAGAAGTTACAGTGTGTTTAAAGATTGTTACGAAAAAAATTACTTGGGACGTTACAGATTAAAAATTAATACAAAACTTCATATTTAAAGACTGTTTACAGTGGGTTTATAGTTTGTTATAAAATTAGTTATTGGGAAGTTACAGTTTAAAAATTAATACAAAACTTCATATATGATGACTGTTAGTTACGAATTGTTTGTAGGTTGTTACAAAATAGTTATTGGAAAGTTATAGTGCGTTCAAAGACTGTTACAAAATAGTTATTTGAGAAGTTGCAGTTTGAAAATTAATACAAAACTCCATATTTGAAGACTATTGGTTACGAAGTGTTTGTCGGTTGTTACAAAATAGTTATTGGGAAGTTACAGTATGTTCAAAAATTGTTACAAAATAGTTATTTGGGAAGGTATAGTTTGCAAATTAGTACAGAACTCCATATTCGTAAACTGTTAGTTACGAAGTGTTTGTAGGTTGCTACAAAATAGTTATTAGAAAGTTAAATGTTATTGAAAGTTGTTACAAAATACTTCATTGGGAAGTTAGAATGTGAAAACTAATACAAAACTCCATGTTTGATGATTACATGTTACAGTGTGATTGTAGGTTGTTACAAAATAGTTATTGGGAAGTTATAGTGTGTTTGAAAATTAATACAAAACTGTTTGAAGAGTGTTAGTTACAGTGTGTTTGAAGGGCGTTACAAAATAGTTATTGGGACAGTTACAGTGAGTTTGAAAATTAATCGATTGATGTTTCTAGACTGTTAGTTACATTGTGTTTGAATACTGTTACAAAATGCTTTACAATTTGTTACACAACAACAGATAAATTGTATGTGAAATGCATGTTCTTTATTTTTTAGGAGGTCCTGACGTTGAGATGAAGCACAAGTCTACACGTGCAACAAAGAAGAGCATCGTTCTGCGGTCAGCGGAGTTCATTCTACCTGCACCTGTGACAGTAAGCATGTACGATAAAAATGTGGTTGCATATGCATGGGACCCCAACAAAAATCCCAAGTAAGATTCTTGACAAAACTATTAATTCGATCTTGTGAGCCATTTTCTTCGATAAGTACGCATGTGGTTCATTGTAAGATGGCCCAGGAAAATAGTATGAAAATGGATGAGAATTGACTTCATTATTACATGTCCGTTTTTTGGAGTACGATTATTTTTTATTAGTAAATCGTTCAATTGTGGCTCGGATTTGATAGGGACATACTTATTCAAATGTTTCAATTCTCACTGACACGGCTTGACTTGAAGACACTCGAAAATGGCATGCATGTATCGAATCGGGTCAGTAGTTTATTATGTTTATTAAAAAATTTTGAGCGTCAATTTATTGATTGATTAGTGATACGTAAACGCAATTGTAACAGTCAATTACATGTTTTGGAAACCATTAGATATTGATTAGGTGGTTGACATGTTTGCCCTTCTCATGAATTGGGGTGGAAAAACTACCAAAAGTATGAAGTTTGAATGCTACATCGTTGAACCTCTAGCAGTTGTGAGTTTGAAATTTGGACTGTATCCTATTATGTGCTAAATTTTGTCAGCATCATATCTAAATTGGTATTACGAGCCAACGCACTATTACTGATGTCTTTTACACTGCTCATACTCGTCCATGTTATTGGTTGCAGGAAGGAATTTTAAAAATGAAAAAATTCAATAAGCTGTCTGATGCTAGCTTATCTGCCAGCTTATCTGAAGGGTAATAGCACAAACAAGAGAAGAGGAAAGGTTAATCCAATATTAACTAGTTGTATTATCACTAGTTGTAACATCGGGGAATATCTAGTTGGAATATTATTCAGTTTTAAATACAGCAGACGAAAAGCTGCTGATTGCAAATTCATTGGTTATAATGAATTGTAACACACACCTAACTGGTTGTAATACAATCCGTACATAGTGAAACGTACAGGTCACTGATGTGTAACTCTTTATACACGTGACTCTAAATATTGGTGCACAGGTCATTTCATTACAAAATCTGCATAATTTGTTTTATTGTCTGAACAGATTTGACATAGTTCAATGGCATACATCGAACTCTACAGTTTCTACTGCCATGACAAAATTGTTTGGCCTGGAATGCGTTGTCTAGGCATATTTTAGCACATTGTGAGGGTCCTGCGCACTGTAAAAGGGCGTGGTTGCAGTATTATATCCCAGTTAGAGAAAATTTTTTTCGTTTTATTCTTCACACTTTCCATTTTATTCTACTGAAGGGTAACAATGAACCCGTGCCTGAAATTTGTTATTAGTATTCTTCAATCCTCCTCTAACTTCAATTGCAGTGTCATCAATAGAGGGTTCACACAGAAATCAAATTCTTGGGTGCCAAAGAACAGCCAGTAGATTGCATGATGTTCAGGAAGATCTCGCTAATTTAATGAAATGTTCGAGAAGATCTCGCTACATCAATTGTTTTGGGGTTCAAATCGGCCATCTCTATGTTCTTATTAGATACTTACTAAAGTGTCTAAGAAATTTTATGTGTTGGGGGGAGGACTTATTGTTTGTACCGAGGGCAATAGCACATACAAGAAAAGAGGAAATGTTCGTCGGATATTAACTAGTTGTAGTATCACTAGTTGTAATATCAGGGAATTTCTAATTATAATATCACTAGTTTTAACTAGATATCCGAAAAACTGTCAATTGCAAATTCATTAGTTGTAATGATTTGTAAAATATACATAACTGGTTGTAACTCAAAATGTACATCGCGTAATCAAAATTTGTTGTATTTTAAATATTAGTTACCCTATTTTCAAATTAGTTCCAACGAAATATCATGTTCTTCTACGAAACTGTTACTTATTATGTGGTCAATGGGAACCAAGCCGAGCCATCAATTGTAACTTCATTTCTATACTGAAGGAGTAATACCTACTGATATAAGCTTGTGATACTATCCGTAATACTCATCCTTGTAATACAAAGATCCTCGTACATCAATGGTGCCTGTACAACCTCGTCAATAAGTTGTAACAGATTATTAATTGCTTGTAACATACATATGCAGAATTTTCAGGTTGGAACAGCCACTTAATGTCTCGTTCAAAAAGTATAGTTACACATCATTCATCAATCTCATTCTCGGGAGAGGCCACATCAACGCGTAGTTGCAATCCCTGAGTGTTATTTCCTCCCTGAAATGCGAAACGATGGCAAATCAGCAAATATTATTAATGAAACATACAATTAATGATATACGATATCCAAGTCTCCAATTAACAATATTACATAAACATGTGCTTTAATGATAAAAGTTTGTCACCTGCGGTGATGGTGCAAATACATGATATGCATCAACATCACAGTGTGTTGAAATTGCCGCACGCTCCTCTTACATTACGTAGTATAAGTAATTGGCTGTCCACAAATCATTACCAGTGCCTATATTGCTCACTTATAACGTTAAATTAGACTAGACATTATAACAAAAATGATATATCAGACCATTAAAATATCTCTGACGGCGTTATGGTTGAAAAAAATAGATAATTTGGGATGCATCCATTCTGTAGGGACACTTGCAGGAGGCCCCTGATTAGTCAAACGGTGGAGGTTCGCATAATAAAAAATAATATGTTATTAAAGCGAACAGACGTTAACTACATAATTTGCATGATTTGACAACGTTCGGGTGCCCACAATTACAATTAAAGAAAAAAAGATAGTTCTACTACACGAATAAGAAGGTCTTTATTTTAACTACTAAATATATGCATACCGTTTCACTTTCATCGATATCAGGAGCAACAGCGTTTGGAGGGCCATTCACTGTCTGACTCATTGAATGGGTCTACGAGTTTCGTATGGGCCAATTCATTGTATAAGACAAATAAAATAGGTATATCAGAAGGGATGACGGCCATAACAACATTGTCACACAATGTAACATCAATGTAACTATTTATGCTGTTAGAAACATCTAAATAAAAGCAACAGTCATGTCCATTTTATACTAATCGAAACAGAATCAGTAGATGAACAGCATCCCATAAACATGTATTCCTCAAATGAAACAGATGTCGGCTCCGATTCTGAGACCTACAGTATTGACACGGCAATAATATTATTTCATAATTAATGGTACCTAAACTTTAGTTAATAGTATAACGATAACTTAGTTTTAGCATAAATGTTCCCCTAGTACCAAAATTTGATCCATACCGTAGTCTGTGTAGTCCTTGACAGTCTAGATTTTCTTTTTACTCTGTCAAATTTATCAACCCAACTTCGCATCATTCTAATTTTCTTCCCACCACCTCATTTTTTAATGCCTCTTGCGACTACTGCCTCCCTCATTTCATTTACAATTTCAATTTTATCCTATTTCTCGACATTCAGATTTTTTTGATTTTGCAAAGGTTGCTCTTCGCTTTCTGAGAGGAAGAGTTCAACTCTCTTTGCCAAATCGGATGTGACAGTGATTGCTATTTTACTGGTGTCCTCCGACATTGCTGTTCGAGTTGCGACCTTAATCATGGCTGGAGCGAGCTCCCGATAACTAGTTGAAATGATTGCTTTTGGATCAGCTATAATTTCCCGTCCTTACCGATCAAAACAGTCTCCAGCTCGAGCTCTTCTTGTCCATCGTCTCTTAACGTATTCAAAAGGAATTGTCTTTATGCCTACGGTATCAAACACCTTCAATGAGTGTCCACACAAAATTCCTTCATTCTCGTATTTTTTGCAACTACAATGTACACTTAGATCATTCCGATTGAATACCACTATTCTTTCACATCCTCCATCATATCTCATGACCGCAAACTCTACAAACATCCCTGCATCTTGTTGTCTCAATATAACCATAGCTGTTGACTCGCCATATTCATTTTGGAATGCAACAAATACGATGGGTGAATACGTCTCTGCTGCATGTACAAGCACAGGTGTTTGTCTCAACCCAACCATAGGGAGCTTTTGCCTCATTTCATAATCTGCGATGAGTTCATTATGTCTCTTATCATCAATCACTCGATTGAAATGTCTAAAGAACTGCACAAGATCATGATCCAGTTTCAAATGATTTTTAATTGCTACATTTAGGCTTTCGCTAAATTGGGTGCTTTGCATTCCCGCGGTCTATCTTTCTTTCATCATACACCTTGCCCACTCATCACGAATTCGATACAACTCGAAAAGCCATTTATTATTTTCAAGATTGTATTTTTTCACCATCGCCTCCCACACCCTATTGAACTGTTCCACTTCTTCAAACTCATACATGCAGGCACCAAACATGTATGGAATATCACTATTTTTCTTGTAATGATTGCCAAGATGTTTCATAAAATTACGCCTTATGTGAAACGTACATAGATCGTGAAATGTTTCTGGCATGACAACTGAAAGAGCGGCTGCCATGGCGTGATCTTGATCGGTTAATATGGTATTTGGACGCTTTCCGCACATTACTTCTAGAAATGTACCAAATACCTATTTGAAAGAATCTATAGTCTCATCACACATAAGGGCAGCACCGAATATCACAATTCGCCTATGTTGGTTAAAACCCACAAACACTCCAAGTGGGAGGTATTCTTTATTTATTTTGTAGGTTGTGTCGAATGTGACTACGTCTCCAAAAAAGTTGTAATCAATTAACATTCCTACATCAGGCCAAAAGATATTAGTTATCTGCCCTTCACAATTCAGCTGTACGGCATGAAAAAAGGATGGATTCTAGAGTGTTTGCTCTTGAAAATAATTCAGCATGCTACCTGCTTCTCTATATTTCAAACTCCTTTCCCATCGAGTAAGAAGATATCGTTTCAGGTCTTCCCGAGTATATCCCACATTTTTCATCCCACCTGCCTCCTTTCCCATAAGCTCATGGCTCTGTTTCAATGAAATCCCAGCATCCTCGCTTGTTTCAACTTGGAATCCTTGAGCCTCACTCACTTTTCTTTGTAATGGCATCATGTGCGAACATTAAGCAATGTGCAACTCATGGTTATGTTCTAAGATAAGGTCATGTACACGGTACTTCATTATCTCTCTAAGCAACACAATAACCATTTTAGTTCCACACCCTGTTTTCGTCGGCGCTCGTGTCCTTTTTGGCATCACATCACCTTCGTACTTGCGTTTTACACCTTCCTTGCAGTAACTATATCTCCTAGACGTCGTCACACCGTCTTTGTCTTTATTTAGATAGTCTTTGCATACATTAAAATCCGTTTTAAAGGCATAGTTGTTGTAAAACTTGTGCGCATCCTCTTCACTATTGAACTCCATTTCTAATTTAGGGGTCCTATCTTCTACCAATTTGTTACAATCCATTACTTCTGCTCCTACTAATTATGCATCAAACACCTTAATTTGCAGCAGTTCATGAATGGTATGTACATAAACGACAACATAAATGTATATTACCATTCATAATGTGTTATGTTACACACATTATTCGTATACCAAATCCTATTATTACGTTCATCGATATGATTAATATTGTACAAATACTCGTACACCAAATCCTATTATACTCTAAGACAACGATATTATGTATGTACAAATACAACTCCGTGTACAATAAGTTATACATATTGTAATGTGTTGGTCACATGTTGTAAGTATATTTTAACTGTATGTACATCCACTCGGATGATTATATTTAGGTTCTAGGTACTTTGTTCACTGGACCTTATGTCATTCGTCAATGACAACCGCCTAAGCCAACTCCGTATTTTTTACTATTTCTATATTTTGAGGGCCAAATAAGCATTTTCTACTCATTGTAATATATTTATTACATCATGTAATTTACTTACAACACCAGGTACACCCATTTATTATTCACATAGGTCGGTCTTTTCCTCTGTTTTACCTCATTTAATTCTGCACCTCCATTATATACACACTGCATGGTCAGGAGAGAAGGGCAAACTAAGATTGTGTCATGAGTATGGACCAACTATTAGATGCACAATGATTCATATCAATTGTAATACAGTACCTATAACCTGTAACTAATTTACAACAGGATGTACATTCGTTCACTTGTTAAATGTGACTTTATTTCTCTCATCTTTCACTAATTCCGCTTGATTTCAATACATACCCCTGGGTCTTCCGATGACTACTATCCCATTATAGTTCATCACTGAAAAGCTAAATGCTCACACACACACACACAGATACGGTACAATTTTACTATTCTTCTATCATCTTCATATGATGTCTTCAGTGAATCTAATTTCATCTTTCATTTAACAGATGTGCATTTGGATGACAAATAATTGGCCACAGTTAGTTATATGGTTCAGTCACGTTACCTTCGTCTGCTAATACACTCTACATTTCACCAAATTCAGAGAGTGCAGCTGCTTCTGCTATTAAGTTGAAGGACAGAATCTGGTGTTTTATGACATGTTGAATTTCCTCTGTTTGCTTCTACCTTCCTGCAAGCCTTGTAAGCATTTAAAATGGATACAACATTTGCTGACCCAGTCACCAAAGTCTCTTCTCAGTTTCTCGGTAACACTCTCGGACGGAAATTGTGTCGAGTTTTCTGAGAAAAGAAAACTAAGATAAGAGTTTTCTGTCAACTCCCTATCTTCAGACGGAGCACGCCAAGCCTCTTCCTTCAGCTCTGTGAATTTTGTGCTACAGTTTTCTAAGAAAGAAAACTGAGATACGAGGTTTCTGAAAAAAGAAAACTGAGCTCCCTATCTTCAGACGGAGTACGCCAAGCCTCTTCCCTCAATTTCGTTTTGTGCGGCTAATTCAAAATTTCAATTTGCTTTTCAAAATTTCAACTCTACCGTTTGCTCCGTCTGATTCCGTTTGGAAGCCCAAATTTTTTAATTTGGAACGGCGTCGTTTTTGCCCCTTCTTAAGCCTTCTTGACGTGGATCATTTTTCTCCTCATGTTTTTGCTTGTGAGAGGACCGTTCAGGAGCGGTCGGCCTGACGACCGCTCCTGCCCCGTATCCGATCGGATGTTGTCTATCGAATGCTGTTTTAATGATTGGACGTTTGATAACTCCAACAGCTACTTTTTCCTACATTAAATGCTTGGTCGTTGAAGGGTATTTTGGACCAAATTTTAAGGTCCTTTTAATACCTTAAAGTCTAAACTTGTTTGGAACTTTTTTCTACATCAATTACAAGTTTACTCGACTGATTTTGACTAGAAAATATTCTTCTTTGCACTCTTGTAATTTTTGTGAGGTTGTAAAGGAAATTGTAGTTCTTAATCGGTTGAAGGTATTCAATTGTAAGTATAGTAAGAGCTAACTTGAGTGAGTTATAAAACTCTTCGACTCAACTGAAGGGTGTTTAGGGTGAGTAAAGAGTGAACCTCCATTTGTATAAGTTGGTTTGCTTCACAAACAATTGAAAAAGTTACTAATGGATTCAACTCTAAGTTTGGAAGAAGTTTGGGAATGTGGTTGGTTTGCAATTCCTTTATCTTATTATTCTCTCTTTTACTACCTGATTGTGTGATCATTTATGTTATTTTTGGCTAGTTAAAATTGGGTTAAATTTGCTTTAACTTGTTTAATTTTTATACAGCCTAATTCACCCACTCTTTTAGGCTGTACTAGGGCTTTGCAAATAATATAAGAAATTTGGTATAAGGCCCTTCTTCTATTGTTACTATATTTTAATATCTTTTAAAATGGGCATGAGACTTAAATTCTTGCATATTTTGAGCTCTTAAATTCTGTAATGATGTAAAATTTGGTGAAGTGCTAAGGAGTGTTAGGTTTGTGCTTAGAATAATGCCTAAACTTTGTTCCAAAAGTTTTAATTTAGTTTTAGATATCCAAAAAGCAAAACAAGAAAATAGATCTATAACTTTTTATATCTTATGGTCTTCGTTTTCATCTAATTATTTCACTTAATTTTAGATTCTAATTTTGAATAATTATTTCTTTTGACGTTCTCATCCATTTTACATTTACATTTTAAGTTTTTAATAGTCAAAGGACTAAAATGTAAAGCTACGTTATCTTTAGCTAATACAATTTTTTTATACGATCATCCTTCATAAATCAAATGTTACAAAATTTATTGTCAACGAGCTTGTATTTTAAACACTATCTGTACACTAACATGTTACTCCTTTCAATTACTTCACACTTGTTAATATATAATAACTTCTGCTCATTAAATTCGTAAAACCTTAGAAGGCAAATTATATCACAAAACCTCTATTTCGTTGATTCTAGACACCAATATAATTTGAGTTCATATCCACTGAACTACTTGACTAGGGAGAACCACTCAAGATTGGACAAGTTTTAGGCAAATACTTTTTTTTTTTGAATATAGGATTGTGCTTAATAAAGAAATTATGTAAAATTGAATTTGAAAGAGTTTAGATATCACAAAGCCTTTGCTAACGGGGCTTCAAGAGCTAACATTAATGCTTTCTTTTGTCGGTGCTTTGTAAAATATTTTTTTCGATAAATTGAGTACAAACACTGGATATTATTATGTTTTATTATGCTTTTTTTAATCTATTTTCAAGTTTTTGGATGTTATCATATTGTCGAATGTTATTTTGTCATTTTTGAACTATTAATCACTGAATATGATGTTCAAATTTACATTATAATAGTACTTTGAATAACAAAAATGTGTACATAGTAATTAATTATACTTAAGAAAGCTTATAATAGATTATACAATAAATTTGTATTTTATACAAATATTTTTATAAAATTCACTAAATAATTTATTATTTTTTGAGGATTTCCGTTCAATGAACGGACTTTTCCAGCCGTCATGGCTTCATTATTTCCTCAACCAGTCCCAAAGTCATACGAATATAAATTCAATCACAACAGCGTTCAATAGGCTCAAATTCATTCAAATACAAGGATTAGCTAGGAAATGACCGGAAATGAAAGTTAAGCTCTAACTCGGAAAACAGTTTTTGGCATCGTTTAGCGGTTTTGGTACCACTGGCACTACGATTATCGGATGGAGTTGCAAGATACATTGTTTCGAAGCTAAGAGATAGGGCTACAATGTTCAGAAGGTCACTCAGTGCAGTTTCGAGTGTAACCAGGTCAAAAAAGCAATATACTACACCAGAACCGCAAAAACATATTCAAAAATCGCATTCTGGTGCAAACATCATAAATCAGGCTACCTAAGTCCAAATCCAGTGATTCTAAAGCCATCCGAAAGCTAAGATACAAGGCTACATTGCATCAGAAGACCTTAACAACCAATTCTGAAGCATTCCCAACCAAATTAACCAATTACTGACGCAACTATCAAATTCGGGTAAAACCAGGGCAGCAAGGGTAATTCCATCTTTTCTCAAGTTACGTTGCTCCGATTGACCTGAAATTTTGCAGGAATCTCTAAAATATCATTCCCTACAACTTTCATGTTTTAACCCAAGGCCAATTCGGCCTCTAACATGCTCAAAAAAAATCAGACAGAACAGGGTCATTCAAAACCCTATACTGGAATTCATGCATTCAAGTGCTAATCTTCCACAAAACAACATCTAAAACCACTAAAAACCACTAATAAGCAAGTAATTGAAGTAAGGAGGATGTTCTAGGAAAAATGCCTTAAAACCACAAGAAAAGTAGTAGCTTAGTGGTTTTTCTTCCAAAACAACTCCACCAAGACCTTCAAACTCCCTTAGCAAGTCACTTTTGTGGACTAATTCAAGGTTTAATCAGTTGGATTTCAAGATTTGTGCAAGAATGGAAGATGAAAGGTTGAAGCTTTCTTTTCTTTTCTCTCAAGAGAGAGTCAGCCAAGAGAGGTGAAATGAAGGTGATTTTTGGGTCAAATTGAGGTTTTAGTAAAGTTAAGAAATAATGGTCAAAGTCCAAGCTCGAATGAAAAAGCGACACGTGGCACCTTGTAAGTTTAACACTTATCCTTTTGTCTCTCCACTACTAATCAATATAGGTAACTTCTAATTATCTCTTAGCACCTTGTATAATAATATCACTTAATACAAAACTCCAACAAGTTGTCAAAAATATATCGCATTTACCGCACTAGCGGGTCCCACCTCCAGTATACACTCCTTATTTCTCAAAAACTACCCGATACTAGAAAAATCATCTTAAAACTATATTTGCTCATAAACCTTATCTGGGGAATTTTTCTAATAAAAAATGTAGCAAAAAGACGCGATTAAACTAATTACCCAGAAAATTATGACAATTCGGGTTTCTCAACAACTTCTTCCTTTCGGGCGTTGTCACAAACTCCCCTCCAAAAGGTAATGTCGTCCTCGGACATTCCATCTTGTACATCAAGTCGAACATTCCGCAACAATCACTTATATTCAACCAAACCCACAGTCCGGCATCTAAAATTCAAGCCTAGATACTTACAGGTCTGAGCCTAAGCTCTGATACCAACTGTGACGCCCCACCTCCCCCTAAGGCGAACCAAAGGGTTCGGCGGGCCGCCTGCCCAGCTCTCGCCGGGACTCAGTCGTTCACTACAGTCCATAAATGAATTACAATATAAATCTCAAATATACATCCAAGTCTCCAATAATTACATATCAAAAGCGAAACGTCCATGATTCCGCTGCGCCACTCTGATCCTTGATACCAACTATGATACTGGAGGAATTTCAAAATTTAAAGTACACATAAGATAATCCATCCGATCACAGGAATAAGCACAACAAGCCCTTCCTTCGCCACGAGCCCTGTGGAGGGGAATAAAATAGTTTTGGGGTGAGTTAGAAGCTCAGTGAGTAACCAGTAAAATCAGTAAGCAGATATATTTCACAACAACATATTTCGATGATGTCTTGATTCAGAGATCAAATGTACGTTTATTGCTCTCGTGAGTTAGTGAAATCGTTTCACTTAAACACCCAACGCTCAAATATATCCAGTAAGAGGGAGCCCCTTTTTGAGCTCCGGAGCCATTTGCTCCAAATAAACAGAGGTGGAGACGTTGGTGTCCAGCACAAGACTCCCCAAGAACTCATTGAAGCCAAAATCATATCATGAATTCACATGCAAGCACGCATGAGATGCAGTCAAGTAAATAATGCAAGAAACAGTTCATAAGTTGCTTTGGAAACAGTCCACGGCTCAGGAACCATCCATCATATATCATTGCCTTGCCCAAATCCAAGCCCTTCAACTCAAACTCAAAGCCATCAAATGCTTTCAAGGATCGGACAGCATATCCCCTTAATTTCCTTACTTTTCTAGCCGTCATGGCTTCATTATTTCCTCAGCCAGTCCCAAAGTCATACGAAATATAAATTCATCACAACAGCCGTTCAATAGGCTCAAATTCATTCAAATACAAGATTTAGCTAGGAAATGACCGGAAATGAAAGTTAAGCTCTAACTCGGAAAACAGTTTTTGGCATCGTTTAGCGGTTTTGGTACCACTGGCACTACGATTATCGGATGGAGTTGCAAGATACATTGTTTCGAAGCTAAGAGATAGGGCTACAATGTTGCAGAAGGTCACTCAGTGCAGTTTCGAGTGTAACCAGGTCAAAAAAGCAATATACTACACCAGAACCGCAAAAACATATTCAAAAATCGCATTCTGGTGCAAACATCATA
>NW_020862509.1:0-17924 GCF_003713205.1 Coffea eugenioides | reverse complement strand
TCGAGTTGAAAAACTGTGCATCCCTCAGTCTATTGTTAGTCCATGAAGCACATTCAGGTAGTCTAATGGGACACTTTGGTGCTGCAAAGACTTTGGTTGTTTTGCAGGAACACTTCTATTGGCCAAAGATGAGAAGAGATGTGGAACGTGTGTGGTTGGTCGGTGCATTGTGTGCCACAAAGCTAAGTCTAAGACTCAACCATTCGGTTTGTATACCCCTTTACCTGTGCCTACTACACCTTGGATCGATATTTCTATGAATTTTGTACTTGAGTTGCCTAGGTCTAGGAAAGGACATTATAGCATATTTGTGGTAGTTGACAGATTTCCTAAAATGGCTCATTTCATTGCTTGTCACAAAACGGATGATGCTTCTTACATTGCTGATTTGTTCTTTCGTGGGATACTTAGGTTACATGGCATGCCTAGAACTATTGTTTCTGACAGGGATGTTAAATTTCTTAGCTATTTCTGGAAGACATTGTGGGGAAAATTGGGCACTAAACTGTTATTCTCGACTTCAAGTCACCCACAAACGGATAGCCAAACAGAAGTTGTTAATCGCACTTTATCTACATTGTTGCGTGCCTATCAATTAAATAAAGAACATTAAGTCTTGGGAGGAATGTCTTCGCTCATGTTGAGTTTGCCTATAACCGAACTGTGCACTAGTGCTACACGTTCCTCACCTTTTGAAGTTGTATAATGGTTTAACCCGTTAAACTTCTTTGGATTTTGTCACGCTTGCCGTTGTCTGAGTGTGTCCAATCTGGATGAAAGAAAAGGCAGATTTTGTGAAGGCACTAAAATGAGAAAGTGTGACTCCAACATTGAGCAACGCACGAGTCATATGCGAAGCAAGCAAACAAAAGGAAGGTCGTCAAAATGATCTTTGATTGGTTGCACGCTTCGCAAAGAGAGGTTTCCAGTTCAAACGACAAAGCAGCTACTCCGCCTGAGGCGAACGGTTCCCTTCCAAGTTCTTGAGCGTGTGAACAACAATGCTTACAAGTTTGAACCTGCCAAGTGAGTTATGGAGCTATAGAGTGCTCACATTTAATGTCACTGACTTTAGTCCGCTTTCTCGCAGAATTTGAATCAGATTTGAGGGCAAATCTTTTCAAGAGGAGAGGAATGATGCGAAGAGAACATCGAGTAGACGCTACAAGTAGAACAAGTGAGGTTTCCCTCGGCCGCTGTCACGTCGAGCACGCGTCAAGAAAATGAAGGAAGCACTCCAACTTCTAGTAAAGCTGCCCAGCCAAGTTGGGCAGGCACTCGCCCATAGAAGGCCTTGCAAGTGAGAATGAAAGACAAATCACCTTGGTAGAGGCCTGCTCGATGGAAGAGGACGCTTGTTTGAAGCCACCGCTTTCTGGAGTATCATGGTTAATCATATAGTTATTTAAAGTTTAAGTATTGCATTAGTATTATGGCCTTATCAATAAGCTCATGTTGACATAGGACCGAGTAGGAGGCCGCACTCCTTTGGCCGAACTAGCAAGGGCCACGGACCTTCCTGGAGCCCTAAGTCCTTTGGATTTTCGAGCATCTAGTATAGTATTATATATAGGAACTAGTTGCTTGTATTATTTTTTTTTTCAGATTTGGTTTAATAGCAAAATTGAGAGTTCTCTCATTGGCTTCTTGTGAGCTTTTTTCCTGAAGGTTCGCCTTAGAATAATGTCCTAGGAATCTTCCAAGTTGACTATCAATCTAGAATCACAACTAGTATTGTGGGCGTCTTCCTACACTATACCAAGGTCGTTAGCCACGTGGATTAACGGGTAAAGATATCATCAATCCAAACGTGCTCCGTCCTCTAGATCCGTTGCGCCTGTCTCTTGGCGGGTTTCGTCACAAGTTGGCGATGTATCCGTGATCAGTTGGTAATCAGAGCTAGTTAGAGGCATCACATTACATCCTTGTTTTTGTTGTTTTGAAGCAGTTTTTATCGCATCAAATTTTGTTTGCTTAGTCGTTAGGGTTTTGTGTCAAATCGTGGAAAGGGTTTCTTGTGAAGTCCGAATCGTTTGCTTCTTGTTAGTGTGCTGTCCGCAATTTTCCCGCAGAATTATTCAGTATTTTCGTGTGTTTGTTTCTGCCCAAGTTTCATCCATGAGTTTGTTGTGTTGTGGTTTGAATCATTAGAGTAAAAAACAACAAAAAAAAGTCAGCACCTTATTTTGTTCTCACGTCAAGATGCTGGAATTTCGTTTTGAGTATTGCTGAAATTCTGTTTTTAGCCTATTTCATGAAGTTTTGGTTGTTGTTCTTGTAAACCTTGGATACACATATATAGATTTGGGAAGTCTTGAGTTCTTGACAAGATTCTTGGAAGTTCTTGACCTGCAAGACTTGACTTGAAAAGTTCCTTTGAAACATAAAATCAAGAACTAAGGTTCTGAAAGTTTGAATAACCTTGCATCCGCTTTCTTGAAATCTTGTGGTATAATCTGAATTGTGAATCCTTGAAGAGCCGAAATCTTGAACAAAAGACAAAAAAAGAAGAAAAGAAACGAAACAAAAAAAAAAGAGGAACGAGAGACCGAATGCTCAATGGAAATCAGATTTCCAAATCTTGATTGGTTTGAGTTTCCAATTCTTGGTTGGCTTCCAAATCTTAATTGGCTTCAATATCTTGAGCTTCCTATTCTCAACTGAATTCCAACAACCTCAAATGACCTGGATAGCCCCAAAAACACCCCAAACCAGTTTCCTAAACCGCTACAAAGACCTTATCCAAATCACCCTTGGATTCTTGAGTTTCCTAAATTGGTTGGACTAGTTGTTGCAAACCGAATTGGCTGAAATTTGAGGGCTGATTCTTGCATTATTTGAACACCACAAAAGCACCTTTTTCCCTCCATAATACTGACCAGAACTCGGCAAAAACAGCAGCTCAAAATTCCAGTTTTCGGGTTGGAGTCTTTCTAGGATTCCAAATTTCAGCTTTGAGTTGTGAGTCGCGTCTAGTATCGATCATCTTAGGATTGCTTTCCTACATTATTTGAGTCATTAAACAGCATCTTAATTTTGTCATATACCTGAGTTTGTTCCAGTTTGACCCCTTGCTTCATTCATTGTTTGATACGTGGTTGAACGTCGACATTGGAGCTCCTTGGAGGAAATTTTCTGATTTTTTCAAGAGAGGCAAACAAAGGCCAATAAGGGTTATTTGTGAGATCATTAGAGTGAGTAATTTTGAGTGACACAAGAGAGTTGAGTGTAAACACGTAAGGGAGCGTCAAAGGCAATATACCCTTGTGTCTTTGCTAACTCTTTTTACAGGTTTACCTTAGCATGGATTCTCACCCTTTTGACAATAAACTTAACATGGAGGCCTTGACGAGTGAGTTCCAATGGAGGATGGACATGTCCCTTGAATCCCTACATGAGTGAATAGACCAACTTGAGAACCATCAACAACGAAGTAACTCGGTTCATGGAGGAAGCAATAGGGATGAATCCGGTCCTATGCATGGCGGAGATGAGGAAGACCGACGGCCTAGATATGCTCACCAAGACCAAAGAAGGAACGATGATGCACTCAAAGAAATCAAAATCAAAATCCCCTCATTCCAAGGGAAATCCGATCCGGATGCCTACTTGGAGTGGGAGAAATGCATCGAGATGATCTTCGAATGTCAAGACTATAGGGAGGACCAAAAGGTAAAGCTTGCCACTCTCGAGTTCACGGATTACGCCATTATCTGGTCGGATCAAGTGCGACTTAGCCGAAGGAGATGTGGAGAACTACCTGTGACCACATGGCATGAACTTCGCAGGTTGATGAGGAAACGGTTCATTCCAAGTCACTACCATCGAGACCTTTATCAAAAACTACAAAACTTGAGTCAAGGGTCTCGAAGTGTAGATGACTATTTCAAGGAGATGGAAATAGCCATGCTACGTGCCGATGTAGTGGAGGACCGGGAAGCGACAATGGCTAGGTTCTTAACTGGGTTGAGACCCAAGATTGCAGAGGTAGTGGAGTTGCATCACTACGTGGAAATCACGGATATGGTGGACAAAGCTTCCAAAGTGGAGCGTCGCCTCAAGAGGAGGGATGCCACTCGACTCACTAGTACACCGGTTAGCTCGAATTGGAGAACATATCCGCCTACGAAGGAGAAGAAACCGATTATGGGAGCTTCGGGAAGGATACCAAGGCGGTGACTGACGCCTCTAAAGCCCATAACCATGAGATCAAGTGCTTCAAATGCCAAGGGTTTGGTCACATCGCATCTCAGTGTCCAAATCGACGAACCATGCTCTTACTTGAAAATGGAGAAGTAGTGACGGATGAAGAAGACTGCTATAAAGGAGTACCATCGTTGGGAGAGAAGGATGCGATTCTAGTGAGGCAATACACGAATGAACAACTCGACTTAGTGTTCAAAATGGGTGGCTAAACTAGCTCAAGTAAAGGAAGAAAATGGCCAACAAAAGGGAAACATCTTCTACCACACGTTGTCACATAACAGGCAAGGGTGTGTAGTTCTTATAATTGATCCTAGGAGTTTGTACAACGATGGCAAGTATGACACTAGTGGAGAAGGCCTCGCTTCTACAATCAAGCATCCACATCGCATATAGGCTCCAATTAGTTGAACGAGCAGTGGAGATGTGCGAGTCACAAGAAGTCGAGATCCCTATCCGCATTGGTCGATCACGAGGATAAAGTCCTCTATGATGTCCGTGCCAAATGCAAGCTACTCATGTGCCTGATTGGGGAGACCATGGCAATCATGATGAAAGAACATATGCCACGATGGTTTCACAATAAGTACAACCTTTATGCACGACAACAGGAAAGTCACACTTGTGCCTCTCACTCCTAAACAAGTCGCACGAGGACCAAAGTCCGGTTGCCAACAAGAACACGAGGAGGCAAAGGAAATTGGAAAGGCAGCCCGAGAAGAGTGAGAAAACTGGCCTTAAATGGTTTCGGCCTTGAGAAGAGAACTGAGAGGAAGCAAAGCATGCTGCAAAAGCCAGGGATGGTACAAGAAAGCTTTACTTGTCTCTACCCACACTTGCTTATGATAGTAATGTAAAGAAGTTATGCTGCTTCTACGCATATAACTACCATCATAACTACCATAATAAATTTAACCACTGTATAATTTTCAAATGAAGTACCCCGTGTTATCTCATTGTTGGCAACGGAATTTGAGGATATGTTTTCCTGAGGAGATCCCGGATGGACTACCTCCGCATCCGTGCATTTGAGCAAACCAAATAAACCTCATCCGAGGCTCACCATTGCCCAATAAAGCCCCTATCGCATGAGTCCGCCGAGGAACCAAGGAACTACAAAGGCAAGTGGACGAAAGCTGCTTAAGAAAGGTTGGTTGCATGACAGCTAATCCCTGTGGCCGTCCCATCATCTTGGCGTCAAGAAGGATGGACTCAGCGCAATGTGTGTGGAATTGCCAGAGCCATCAATTCGATAAACGGTAAACGTATCGTCATCATATAGACCCTTAGGTTAGATGACATGCTAGATGAACTAAATGGGGCTGTAATTTTCATGAAAATTGATTTTAAAAGTGGGTATCACCAAATCCGAATGAAGGACGGGGACGAATGAAAAACGGCTTTTAAGACTACTTATGGGTTGTATAAATGGCTAGTCATGCCCTTTGGTTTATCTAACGCCCCTAATACATTCATGAGGTTAATGAATCATATTCTACGCCCTTTTCTTGATAAATTTGTGGTAGTCTATTTTGATGATATCTTAGTCTCTAGTCGAAATCTTGATGAACACATAGAGCATTTACGTGTTATTTTAAATGCCTTATGCCAAGCAAGTTTGTATGCTAACTTGAAAAAGTGTTCTTTTTGCACTAATCAGTTGGTCTTTCAAGGATATGTTATTAATGCATAGGGAATACAGGTAGATAAAAGGAAGGTGAAAGCCATCCAAGAATGGCCGACACCAAAGACTGTGAGCGAAGTAAGGAGCTTCCATGGATTAGCTAGTTTTTACCGCAGGTTTGTGCGAGATTTCAGCACCATTGCCGCTCCGTTGACTGCCGTAATCAAGAAGAATGTCGCCTTTCATTGGGGAGCTGACCAAGATAAGGATTTCAATTACTTAACAGCAAACTCACGCACACACCTGTACTTTTCCTTTGCCCACTAGTTTTGACAAGATGTTTGAAATGCGAATGTGATACTTCAGGTGTTGGCATTGAGCTGTGTTAATGCAAGAGGGTAGGCCTACTTTAGCGAGAAGCTGAGTGGGGCACCTTGAACTACTCCACCTACGATAAGGAGCTATACTCCCTCATTAGGGCTCTCGAAACATGCAAGCATTATTTGAGAGCAAGGAGTTCTCATTCATACTGATCACGAGTCCCACTCAAACACTTGAAGTCACAACAAACGTTGAACAAAAGGCATGCCGATGGACTGCTTTTGTTGAGACTTTCCCATACATGATCAAGTATAAGACAGGTAAAATCAATGTAGTAGCTGATGCCTTGTCACGCAGGTACTCTTTACTTACCTTACTCAACACTAAGCTACTTGGTTTTGAAACCATCAAGGAGTTATATGCAAAAGATCCAGATTTTAGTGAATGCTATGCACAATGCTTACAATCTAGGTTGGATCACTTTTTTATGCATGAAGGTTATTTGTTTCGAGTTGAAAAACTGTGCATCCCTCAGTCTATTGTTAGTCCATGAAGCACATTCAGGTAGTCTAATGGGACACTTTGGTGCTGCAAAGACTTTGGTTGTTTTGCAGGAACACTTCTATTGGCCAAAGATGAGAAGAGATGTGGAACGTGTGTGGTTGGTCGGTGCATTGTGTGCCACAAAGCTAAGTCTAAGACTCAACCATTCGGTATGTATACCCCTTTACCTGTGCCTACTACACCTTGGATCGATATTTCTATGAATTTTGTACTTGAGTTGCCTAGGTCTAGGAAAGGACATTATAGCATATTTGTGGTAGTTGACAGATTTCCTAAATGGCTCATTTGCAATTGCTGTCACAAACGGATGATGCTTCTTAATTGCGCTGATTTGTTCCTTTCGTGGGATAGTTAGGTTTGACATGGCATGCCTAGAACTATTGTTTCTGACAGGGATTGTTAAATTTCTTAGCTATTTCTGGAAGACATGTGGGGAAAATTGGCACCTAAACTGTTATATGCTCGACTTATCAAGTCACCACAACGGATAGGCCAAAACAGAAGTTGTTAATCGCACCTTTATACTACATTGTTGCGTGCCCATCATAAAAAGAACATTAAAGTCTTGGGAGGAAATGTCTTCCTGCATGTTGAGTTTGCCCTATAACCGAGACTGTGCATAGTGCTACACGTTATCTGCACCTTTGAGTTGTATATGGTTTTAACCCGTTAACTTCTTTGATTTTGTCACCTTTTGCCGTTGTCTGAGTGTGTCCAATCTGGATGAAAAGAAAAGGGCAGATTTTGTGAGGCACTACATGAAAAGTGTGACTCAACAATTGAGCAACGCACGAGTCAATATGCGAAGCAAGCAAACAAAGGAAGGCGTCAAATGATCCTTTGACTTGGTTGCACCTTCACAAAGAGAGTGTTTCCAGTTCACCGACAAAGCAAGCTACCTCCTGAGGCGACGGTTCCTTCCAAGTTCTTGAGGCGAGTGAACAACAATGCTTACAAGTTTGGACCTCCGCAAGTGACGTGGGAGCTATAAGTGGCCACATTAATGTCACTGACTTAGTCCCTTTCTCGCAGTAATTTGAATCAGATTGAGGGCAAATCCTTTCCACAGAGCGAGAGGAATGATTGCGAAGGAAACATCGAGGTAGACCATCAAGTAGAACAAGGTGAAAGGTTTCCTCGGCCCTGTCATCGAGCAACGCGTCAGAAAAATGAAGGAAGGGTCACTTCCACTTCTAGTACAAGCTGCCCCAAGCCCAAGTGGGAGGCTCGGCCCATAGAAGCCTTGCAAGTGAGAATGAAAGACAACATCACCTGGTAGAGGCCTTGCTCGATGAAGAGGACGCTTGTTTTGAAGCCACAGCCCTTTCTGGAGTATCATGTTAATCAGTAAATAGTTATTTAAAGTTTAAGTATTGCATTAGTAGTTATGGCTATATCAATAAAGCCCATGTTGAGCATAGGACCGAGTAGGAGCCCACTACGCTTTGGCCGACTTTGCAAGGGCCCACGGACCTTCCTTGGAGGCCGCTAAGTCCCATTTTGGATTTTCGAGAATCTAGTAGTAGTATTATATATAGGACTATTGCTTGTATTATTTTTTTTCAGATTTGGTTTAATACAAAATTGAGAGTTCTCTCATTGGCTTCTTGTGAGCTTTTCCTGAAGTTCTTAGAATAATTCCCTAGGATCTTCAAGTTGACTTATCAATCTAGAATCACACTAGATTGTGGCGTCTTCTACACTATACCAAGGTTCGTTAGCCACGTGATTAACGGGTAAAGATATCATCAACTCCAAACGTGCTCCGTCCCTCTAGATCCTGTGCGCCTGTCTCTTGCGGGTTTCGTCACAAGTTGGCGATGTTCGTATCAGTTTGTAATCAGAGCTAGTTAGAGGCATCACATTACATCCCTTGTTTTTGTTGTTTTGAGCCAGTTTTTATCCATCAATTTTGTTGCTAGGTCGTTAGGGTTTTGTGTCAAATCGTGGGAAGGGTTTCTTGTGAAGTCCGAATCGTTTGCTTCTTGTTAGTGTGCTGTCCGCAATTTTCCAGAATTATTCCAGTATTTTCGTGTGTTGTTTCTGCCCAAGTTTCATCCATGAGTTTGTTGGTGTTGTGTTTGAATCATTAGAGTAAAAAAAACAAAAAAAAGTCAGGCACCTTATTTTGTTCTCACGTCAAGATGCTGGAATTTCGTTTTGAGTATTGCTGAAATTCTGTTTTTACCTATTTCATGAGTTTTTGGTTGTTGTTCAATTGTAAAACCTTGGATACCATAATAATAATTTGGGGAAGTTCTTGAGTTCGTTGAACAAGAACTTCTTGAGTTCTTGGACCTGCAAGACTTGACTTGAAAGTTCTTTGAACCAATAAAATCAGAACTAGGTTTCTTGAAAGTTTGAATAACCCTTGCATCCGCTTCTTGATCTTGTGGTATAAATCTGAAATTGTGATCCTTGAAGAGCCGAAATCTTGAAAAAAAGACAAAAAAAGAAGAAAAGAAACGAAACAAAAAAAAAGAGGAACGAGAGACATTCGGCTCAAGGGAAATCAGATTTCCACATCTTGATTGGTTTGAGTTTCCAATTCTTGGTTGGCTTCCAAATCTTAATTGGCTTCAATATCTTGAGCTTCCTATTCTCGACTGAATTCCAACAACCTCAAAGGACCTGGATAGCCCCAAAAACACCCCAAACACTAGTTCCCTAAACCGCTAGCAAAGACCCTATCCAAAATCACCTTGGATTCTTGAGTTTCCTAAATTGGTTTGACTAGTTGTTGCAAACCGAATTCGCTGAAATTTGAGGGCTGATTCTGGCATTATTTGAACACCACAAAAGCACCTTTTTCCCTCCAAAATACTGACCAGAACTCGGCAAAAACAGCAGCTCAAAATTCCAGTTTTCGGGTTGGAGTCTTTCTAGGATTCCAAATTTCAGCTTTGAGTTGTGAGTCGCGTCTAGTATCGATCATCTTAGGATTGCTTTCCTACATTATTTGAGTCATTAAACAGCATCTTAATTTTGTCATATACCTGAGTTTGTTCCAGTTTGACCCCTTGCTTCATTCATTGTTTGATACGTGGTTGAACGTCGACATTGGAGCTCCTTGGAGGAAATTTTCTGATTTTTTCAAGAGAGGCAAACAAAGGCCAATAAGGGTTATTTGTGAGATCATTAGAGTGAGTAATTTTGAGTGACACAAGAGAGTTGAGTGTAAACACGTAAGGGAGCGTCAAAGGCAATATACCCTTGTGTCTTTGCTAACTCTTTTTACAGGTTTACCTTAGCATGGATTCACACCCTTTTGACAATAAACTTAACATGGAGGCCTTGACGAGTGAGTTCCAATGGAGGATGGACATGTCCCTTGAATCCCTACATGAGTGAATAGACCAACTTTGAGAACCATCAAACAACGAAGTAAACTCGGTTCATGAGGAAGCAATAGGGATGAATCCGGTCCTATGCATGGCGGAGATGAGGAAGACCGACTCGGCGCTAGATATGCTCACCAAGACGCAAAGAAGGAACGATGATGCCACTCAAAGAAATGCAAAATCAAAATCCCCTCATTCCAAGGAATCCGATACCCGGATGCCTACTTGGAGTGGAGAAATGCATGAGATGATCTTTCGAATGTCAAGACTATAGGGAGGACCCAAAAGGTAAAGCTTGCCACTCTCGAGTTACGACTTAACGCCAATTATCTGGTCTGGATCAAGTGCGACTTAGCCGAAGGAGATGTGGAGACTACCTGTGACCACATGGCAATGAACTTCGGCAGGTTGATGAGGAAAGCGGTTCATTCCAAGTCACCTACCACCGAGACCTTTATCAAAAACTACAAAACTTGAGTCAAGGTCTCGAAGTGTAGATGACTATTTTTCAAGGACGATGGAAATAGGCGCCATGCTATCGTGCCGATGTAAGTGGAGGACCGGGAAGCGACAATGGCTAGGTTTTCTTAACTGGTTGAGCCCCAAGATTGCAGAGGTAGTGGAGTTGCATCACTAACGTGAAATCACGGACATGGTGCGACAAAGCTTCCAAAAGTGGAGCGTCGCCTCAAGAGGAGGATGCCCACTCGACTCACTAGTACACCGGTTAGCTCGAATTGGAGAACATATCCGCCAACGAAGGAGAAGAAACCGATTTATGGAGCTTCGGGAAGGATACCAAGGCGGTGACTGACGCCTCTAAAGCCCATAACCATGAAGCATCAAGGGCTTCAAAATGCCAAGGGTTTGGTCACAATCGCATCTCAGTGTCCAAATGCGACGAACCATGCCTCTTAACTTTTGAAAATGGAGAAGTAGTGCGGATGAAGAAGACAGCTATACAGGAGTACCCATCGTTGGGTAGCCTGAAAGGATGCCGATTCTAAAAAAAAGTTTGGGAAGGAAAAAAAATACCACCGAATGAACAACTCGACTTAGTGGTTCAAAAGGTGCTAACTGCCTCAAGTAAAGCAAGAAAATGGCCAACAAAGGGAAAACATCTTCTACACACGTTGTCACATAAAAGGCAAGGTGTGTAGTCTTATAATTGATCCCAGGAGTTGTACAAACGTGGCAAGTATGACACTAGTGGAGAAGGCCTCGCTTCCTACAATCAAGCATCCACATCCATATAGGCTCCAAATAGTTGAACGACAGTGGAGATGTGCGAGTCACAAAGCAAGTCGAGATCCTATTCCGCATTGGTCGATACGAGGATAAAGTCCTCTATGATGTCGTGCCAATGCAAGCTACTCATGTGCTATTGGGGAGACCATGGCAATATGATGAAAGAACTAGCCACGATGGTTTCACCAATAAGTACACCTTTATGCACGACAACAGGAAAGTCACACTTGTGCCTCTCACTCCTAAACAAGTACACGAGGACCAAGTCCGGTTGCAACAAGAACACGAGGAGCAAAGGAAATTGAAAGGAGCCGAGAAGAGTGAGGGAAAACTGGCCTTAAATGGTTCGGCCCTTGAGAAGAGAACTGAGAGGAAGCAAAGCATGCTCGCAAAAGCCAGGGATGTAAAGAAAGCTTTACTTTCTTACCAACACTTGCTTATGATAGTATGTAAAGAAGTTATGCTTGCTTCTACCATATAACTACCATCATAACTACCATATAAATTTAACCACTGTATATTTTCATGATACCCCGTGTTATCTCATTGTTGCAGGAATTTGAGGATATGTTTCCTGAGGAGATCCCGGATGGACTACCTCCCATCCGTGGCATTGAGCACCAAATAAACCTCATTCCGGGCTCACCATTGCCCAATAAAGCCCCCTATCGTATGAGTCCCGAGGAAACCAAGGAACTACAAAGGCAAGTGGACGAACTGCTTAAGAAAGGTTGGGTGCATGAAAGCCTAAGTCCCTGTGCCGTCCCCATCATCTTGGCGTCAAAGAAGGATGGAAGCTCACGCATGTGTGTGGATTGCAGAGCCATCAATTCGATAACGGTAAAGTATCGTCATCATATACCTAGGTTAGATGACATGCTAGATGAACTAAATGGGGCTGTAATTTTCATGAAAATTGCTTTTAAAAGTGGGTACCACCAATCCGAATGGAAGGACGGGGACGAATGGGGAAAACGGCTTGTTAAGACTACTTATGGGTTGTATGAAATGGCTAGTCATGCCCTTTGGTTTATCTAACGCCCCTAATACAATTCATGAGGTTAATGAATTCATATTCTTACGCCCTTTTCTGATAAATTTGTTTTTTTTTTTTTTTTTTTTTTTTTTTTTTTTTTTTTTTTTCTACGGTAGTATATTTTGTATTTGATATTCTTGTTCTCTAGTCGAAATCTTGATTGAACACATAGAGCATTTACGTGTTATTTTAAATGCCTTATGCCAAGCCAAGTTTGTATGCTTAACTTGGAAAAAGTGTTCTTTTGCACAAATCAGTTGGGTCTTTCAAGGATATGTTTATGTAGTGCACATAGGGAATTACAGGTAGATAAAAGGAAGGTGAAAGCCATCCAAGGATTGCCGGACACCAAAGACTGTGAGCGATAAGCTAAAGAGCACCATAGCGAATTAGGCAGTTTATACCGCAGGTTTTGTGAGATTTCAGCACCATTGCCGCGGTTCCGTTGGACTGCCGTAATCAAGAAGAATGTCGCCTTTCATTGGGGAGCTGACCAAGATAAGGCATTCAATTACTAAACACAAAACTCACGCAACACACCTGACTTTTCTTTGCCTAGTTTTGAGCAAGAGTTTGAAATCGAACTGTGAATACTTCAGTGTTGGCATTGGAGGCTGTGTTTAATGCAAGAGGGTAGGCCCCTACTGTAGCGAGAAGCTGAGTGGGGTCAGCCTTGAACTACTTCCCACCTACGATGAAGGAGCTATACTCCCTCATTAGGGCTCCTCGAACCATGGCAAACATTATTTGAGAGCAAGGAGTTCGTCATTTCATACTGATCACAGAGTCACTCAAACACTTGAAGTCACAACAAAAGTTGAAACAAAAGGCATTGCCGAATGGATGGCTTTTGTTGAGAACTTTCCCATTACATGATCAAGTATAAGACAGGTAAAAATCAATGTAGTAGCTGATGCCTTGTCACGCAGTACTCTTTACTTTTACCTTACTCAACACCTAAGCTTTACTTTGTTTTGAAACCATCAAGGAGTTATATGCAAAAGATCCATATTTTAGTGAATGCTATGCACAATGCTTACAATCTAGGTTGGATCACTTTTTTATGCATGATGGTTATTTGTTTCGAGTTGAAAAACTATGCATCCCTCAGTCTATTGTTAGTCCATGAAGCACATTCAGGTAGTCTAATGGGACACTTTGGTGCTGCAAAGACTTTGGTTGTTTTGCAGGAACACTTCTATTGGCCAAAGATGAGAAGAGATGTGGAACGCGTGGTTGGTCGATGCATTGTGTGCCACAAAGCTAAGTATAAGACTCAACCATTCGGTTTTTGTTATACCCCTTTACCTGCTGCCTTACTACACCTTGGATCGATTATTTCTAATGAATTTTGTACTTGAAGTTGCCTAAGGTTCTAGGAAAGGACATTATAGCATATTTGGGTAGTGACAGATTTTCCTAAAATGGCTTTCATTTCATTGCTTGTCACAAAACGGGATTGATGCTTCTAACATTGCTGATTGTTCTTTCGTGGGGATAGTTAATCGGTTACATGGCATGCCTAGAACTATTGTTTCTGACAGGGCATGTTTTAAATTCTTAGCTATTTCGGGAAGACCATTGTGGGGAATTGGTACTAAACTTGTTATTCCTACCTTCAAGTCACCCACAAACGGATAGAACAAACAGAAGTTGTTAATCGCACTTTATCTAACATTGTGTTTGCGTTGCATCAATTAAAAAGAAACATTAAGTCTTGGGAGGAATGGCTTCCTCATGTTGAGTTTGCCTATAACCGAACTGTTGCATAGTGCTACACGTTTCTTCACCTTTTGAAGTTGTATATGCGTTTATAACCCGTTAACTTCTTTGGATTTGTCACCTTTTGCCGTTGTCTGATGTGTCAAATCTGGAGGGAAAAGAAAAGGGCAGATTTGTGAAGGCACTACATGAAAAGTGTGACTCAACATTGGCAACGCCACGAGTCAATATGCGAAGCAAGCAAACAAAGGAAGGCGTCAAATGATCTTTGATTGGTTGCACCTTCGCGAAGAGAGGTTTCCAGTTCAACGACAAAGCAAGCTACTCCCCTGAGGCGATGGTTCCTTCCAAGTTCTTGAGCGTGTGAACAACAATGCTTACAAGTTGGACCTCCCAGGTGAGTATGGAGCTATAAGTGCCACATTTAATGTCACTGACTTTAGTCCCTTTCTCGCAGAATTTGAATCAGATTTGAGGGCAAATCCTTTTCAAGAGGAGAGGAATGATTCGAAGGAGAACATCGAGTAGACCATACAAGTAGAACAAGTGAAGGTTTCCCTCGGCCCTGTCACTCGAGCACGCGTCAAGAAAATGAAGGAAGCACTCCAACTTCTAGTACAAGCTGCCCAAGCCCAAGTTGGGAGGCCTCGGCCCATAGAAGGCCTTGCAAGTGAGAATGAAGACAAATCACCTTGGTAGCAGGCCTTGCTCGATTGAAGAGGACCTTGTTTGAAGGCCACAGCCTTTCTGGCAGTATCATGGTAATCATATAGTTATTTAAAGTTTAAGTATTGCTATTAGTAGTTATGGGCCTAGATTCAATTAAAGCTCAATGTTGCAGCATGGACCGAGTAGGAGGCCCCACTACCTTTGGCCGAACTTAGCAAGGGCCACGACCTTCCTTGGAGCCCTAAGTCCCTTTGGATTTTCGAGCATCTATAGTAGTATTAATAGTAGGACTATTGACCTTGTATGTATTTTTTTTTCAGATTTGGTTTAATCAAAAATTGAGATTCTCTCATTGGCTGTCTTGTGAGCTTATTCCTGAAGTTCTTTAGAATAATTCCCTAGATCTTCAAGTTGACTTATTCAATCTAGAATCACATAGATTGTGGCGTCTTCTACACGTAACCCAAGGTTCGTTAGCCACGTGGATTAACGGTGTTAAAGATATCATCAACTCCAAACGGCTCCGTCCCTCTAGATCCTGTGCGCCTGTCGCTTGCGGGTTTCGTCACAAGTTGGCGATTTCGTATCAGTTGGTAATCAGAGCTAGTTAGATGTATCACATTACATCCCTTGTTTTTGTTGTTTTGAGCCAGTTTTTATCCATCAATTTTGTTGCTAGGTCATTAGGGTTTTGTGTCAAATCGTGGGAAGGGTTTCTTGTGAAGTCCGAATCGTTTGCTTCTTGTTAGTGTGCTGTCCGCAATTTTCCAGAATTAGTCCAGTATTTTCGTGTGTTGTTTCTGCCCAAGTTTCATCCATGAGTTTGTTGGTGTTGTGTTTGAATCATTAGAGTAAAAAAAAACAAAAAAAAGTCACGCACCTTATTTTGTTCTCACGTCAAGATGCTGGAATTTCATTTTGAGTATTGCTGAAATTCTGTTTTACCTATTTCATGAGTTTTGGTTGTTGTTCTTGTAAACCTTGGATACCATAATATAATTTGGGGAAGTTCTTGAGTTCTTGAACAAGATTCTTGAAGTTCTTGGGCCTGCAAGACTTGACTTGAAAGTTCTTGAAACCATAAAATCAAGAACTAGGGTTTCTTGAAAGTTTGAATAACCTTGCATCCGCTTCTTGATCTTGTGGTATAATCTGAAATTGTGATCCTTGAAGAGCCGAAATCTTGAACAAAAGACAAAAAAAGAAGAAAAGAAACGAAACAAAAAAAAAGAGGAACGAGAGACATTCGGCTCAAGGGAAATCAGATTTCCACATCTTGATTGGTTTGAGTTTCCAATTCTTGGTTGGCTTCCAAATCTTAATTGGCTTCAATATCTTGAGCTTCCTATTCTCGACTGAATTCCAACAACCTCAAATGACCTGGATAGCCCCAAAACCACCCCAAACCAGTTTCCTAAACCGCTACAAAGACCTTATCAAATCACCCTTGGATTCTTGAGTTTCCTAAATTGGGTGGGACTAAGTTGTTGCAAACCGAATTGGCTGAAATTTGAGGCTGATGTTCTGGGCATTTATTTTGAACACCACAAAAGCACCTTTTTCCCTCCAAAATACTGACCAGAACTCGGGAAAAACAGCAGCTCAAAATTCCAGTTTTCGGGTTGGAGTCTTTCTAGGATTCCAAATTTCAGCTTTGAGTTGTGAGTCGCGTCTAGTATCGATCATCTTAGGATTGCTTTCCTACATTATTTGAGTCATTAAACAGCATCTTAATTGTGTCATATACCTGAGTTTGTTCCAGTTTGACCCCTTGCTTCATTCACTGTTTGATACGTGGTTGAACGTCGACATTGGAGCTCCTTGGAGGAAATTTTCTGATTTTTTCAAGAGAGGCAAACAAAGGCCAATAAGGGTTATTTGTGAGATCATTAGAGTGGGTAATTTTGAGTGACACAAGAGAGTTGAGTGTAAACACGTAAGGGAGCGTCAAAGGCAATATACCCTTGTGTCTTTGCTAACTCTTTTTACAGGTTTACCTTAGCATGGATTCTCACCCTTTTGACAATAAACTTTAACATGGAGGCCTTGACGAGTGAGTTCCAATGGAGGATGGACATGTCCCTTGAATCCCTACATGAGTGAATAGACCAACTTGAGAACCATCAACAACGAAGTAACTCGGTTCATGGAGGAAGCAATAGGGATGAATCCGGTCCTATGCATGGCGGAGATGAGGAAGACCGACGGCCTAGATATGCTCACCAAGACCAAAGAAGGAACGATGATGCACTCAAAGAGATCAAAATCAAAATCCCCTCATTCCAAGGGAAATCCGATCCGGATGCCTACTTGGAGTGGGAGAAACGCATCGAGATGATCTTCGAATGTCAAGACTATAGGGAGGACCAAAAGGTAAAGCTTGCCACTCTCGAGTTCACGGATTACGCCATTATCTGGTCGGATCAAGTACGACTTAGCCGAAGGAGATGTGGAGAACTACCTGTGACCACATGGCATGAACTTCGCAGGTTGATGAGGAAACGGTTCATTCCAAGTCACTACCACCGAGACCTTTATCAAAAACTACAAAACTTGAGTCAAGGGTCTCGAAGTGTAGATGACTGTTTCAAGGAGATGGAAATAGCCATGCTACGTACCGATGTAGTGGAGGACCGGGAAGCGACAATGGCTAGGTTCTTAACTGGGTTGAGACCCAAGATTGCAGAGGTAGTGGAGTTGCATCACTACGTGGAAATCACAGACATGGTGGACAAAGCTTCCAAAGCGGAGCGTCGCCTCAAGAGGAGGGATGCCACTCGACTCACTAGTACACCGGTTAGCTCGAATTGGAGAACATATCCGCCTACGAAGGAGAAGAAACCGATTATGGGAGCTTCGGGAAGGATACCAAGGCGGTGACTGACGCCTCTAAAGCCCATAACCATGAGATCAAGTGCTTCAAATGCCAAGAGTTTGGTCACATCGCATCTCAGTGTCCAAATCGACGAACCATGCTCTTACTTGAAAATAGAGAAGTCGTGACGGATGAAGAAGACAGCTATAAAGGAGTACCATCGTTGGGAGAGAAGGATGCCGATTCTAGTGAGGAAATACCAACGAATGAACAACTCGACTTAGTGGTTCAAAAGGTGCTAACTGCTCAAGTAAAGGAAGAAAATGGCCAACAAAGGGAAAACATCTTCTACACACGTTGTCACATAAAAGGCAAGGTGTG
>NW_020862508.1:0-16803 GCF_003713205.1 Coffea eugenioides | reverse complement strand
TGTCATTTTAATTTGAATCTAAACATTAAGTTATATATATCATATATCTAATATTGATAGTGTATACACTGATAGTGTATATAAAATTAATCCATATATATATATCACGTATGACAGTGCATGAAAGATTTATCTGAAAAGTTTCAATGGATTAGTGGGGGGAAAAAAATGCCTGATCCATTTGATATGGTGAGATTGTAACTTCTTGCTTGCTGACTCAATGAATACAATCCCATGGTGCATTATTGCCTATTGTCCACAAAAAAAAAGACAAGTATTCATTGGGTTTGTCAATTTAAATATCTTTATTGACTTACCAGGCGATATTATATACAAGTTGTTGGTCAGTCAATGCGGTACAATTGACAACCTACTTATTTAATTGGAGCAATATAATAAATGTTCCAACAGAATCATGAACAACTATATATAGAATAAAAAAAAAGGGAAAAGATTCAGAAAATATTATTATTGTTGAATAAGAAGGATTAATGGATTACGTCACTGGACTCTTAACATGCAAATGGAGATCACAAACATCAAAAGCAAATTTGAGTGAAATTTTACCTTTCGATTATGGGTAATTATTTAATTAGAAGGGTATCCAATTTATCCTTTTTCTGTTTTCGTGGCACCAACACTTTGAAGAACTTTCATTGTATATGAAGAGGCGATTTTTGGTGGATAAGTAAGCCGACCTGAATCAGTCCTCTCTGAGATGAGGTGAGGTGAATTCGTGTGTCCGAAGTCGACCTCCTTGTCCGAAGTGAATGGCGGGGCTTCTCCCCTGGGATCACTCCGACGATCAAGTTAGTATGAGAACGAGAAATATGCTAGAGTATGAGCAAATGAACAGTGTATACTTACTTGTTGGAGTGTGTGGGGTATTTATAGAGCGAGAGTGGAGGGCAGGACGGAGGTCTTATGTCGGTGGGACCCATGCCCTGCCATTACGGCTCTGTTCCCTGTCAGGGGGCCTGACTCTGACACTGTAGCCGCCTGGACAGGGTGACGAGGAGTCCTTTGCAGTAGTCATTAAGTGCGACAGTGCTTTTCAGATAAAGCACTGTTCCCGGATGATGTCAGGTGACTTGCCTCATCCGCGTGCAGCTGAGGTGGAGGTGCCGAGGTCACCTACACGGTAGACTAGGGATCCGGCCGAGCTTAAGGGATATGCCCGAGGCACGGGTGAGCTCTGATGTCGGACGAGGTGAGGTCACCTCGGACATGCGGGGTGGCCGAGGTGAGCATCCTCAATAAGCCCCCCAAGCCTCGGGAGCTCCGGGCTAGGGAGGTTCCGAGGCTTCCTTGTGCCGAAGTCGTAGAGAGCCGGAGTCCCGAAACTGCCCCGGAAGATGCGGGGACGCGACACGTGGACGTGTCAGTTGACAGGATGTGGTCACTGGTAACCGTCGCGTCGTGAAGTAGTGGGACGTTTCGTGCAGAGGGTGTCAGCTGAAAGGACGGGGTATTAATGAGGAGAGAGGGAGGCACGACGTTTTGAATTCGAACGTGGCCGTCCTTTCGCATTCTTGCCGCCTCTTCGGATTCTCCCCAAACCCTTATAAATAGGGGGGGTCCCCCTCATCGCACTTCTCACACCTTTCATTTTCATCCGAGACCTGCAAAGTTCGCGAGCGTAGCCGAGGTCAATATAGTAGCCGAGATCGGAGTAGTAGCCGAGATCAGATCCGAGGTCATCCACTTCGTCCAGTTCCGTAGGCAATAGTAAGTACCCTTCTTCTTTCTTATTTCGTCTTTCACCCATGGCCAAAACGGCTAAGACCCACAAAGAGACCATGACTCCGAGCTACCTGACCGAGGTGAGGCCGGATCCTGGGGAAGAAGCGACGACATCTAGTTCGGAAGGGTCGACCCCGAGTTCTGAGAAGGGATCAACCGAGGCGGGAGCCAGTGGGGCAGCCTCGGAGTTGGAGTCATCCGAGATGAGCGAGGGTGGTTCCGAGGTGGACTACAACGAGGAGCTCGGCGTCGAGACACCACATGACGAGGACGCCCTGGAGCCTGTCGCTCCCGAGGACCTAGTCAACATCGACTTCGGCAAGATGCCGAAGTTTAGAAGTCGATTCCGAAGAGATAGGGCCGTGAAGGTGATGAACAAGTACCCTTTCCGGTCGGGGTACGAGATCATTCCGGCCGGAGCAGATGACTCAGCCGAAAAGCCCCCCTTGGGCACAGTGGCCATCTATGTCCAACAGTTAGAGGCCGGGCTGAGGATGCCCACGTCAAGGTTCTTCAGGGACTTGCTTCGTCACTTCGGCGTGAGGATTACCCAACTCACCCCGAACGCGATCCGCATCATTATAGGGTTCGAGATGCTGTGCCGACATCAGGAGGTGGCTCCCTCTGTCGACCTCTTCCGCCGATGTTATACCCTTAAGGCGCACGGGACAGACAAGGGATGGTTTTTTGTCAGTAACCGGAACAATGCCATTCCGAAGTTGGTGGTCGGTTCTCCCAGCTCGATCAAGAATTGGAAACGCGACTTCTTCTTTGTGTCCGAAGTGGACTTCCCTAGAGGTTTCTGGTGGAGGCCAATCAAAGCGAAGGCCGATCCTTCCGCTGGGGATGCCAAGGAGGAGGACTTCCAGAAGCTGATGAGGTCGGGACTTCGGATATACAGTCTGGACTACCCCGAAGCCGTGCTGGTTGACGGGGGAATCAGCCGAGCTTTGCTCAGTCCCGACAGAGCTCCCTTCACTTCCACCAAACTTAAGATTCCTTGTAATTTTCTTTCATAACTTTGCTTTCACTTCGGCTAAGACATATGATAATATTTGTTTTTTGTGCAGTGACTAAACTGTCCGACATCGTCGTATCGGGCTCGTCCGAAGTGGCCAAAAGGCAGAAGAGGAAGAGCTCTGATGAGACGTTGGCACCTCCGCCGAAGAAGAAATCGCAAGGGCAGGCTGCCAAGACCTCGGCGGCCAAGAGCACTCCCACCCCGGTTGGTCAAAGCAGCTCGGCCACCGCTGCTACGGGGTCCACCTCGTCCGTGCCAGAGGGAGTGCCTCTTGGAGTCACCACGGCACTCCCACCTCATGGCCGAGGCAAGCAGCTGAAACCCCCGGTCAATGCAGTGTCGGGGACCTCGCTATGGAATCGTTTCCATAGTCCCCCGGTGTTTTCTGGGGATGAAAAGACGCACCCCGCCGGGCACTGGTGTCCGAACTGGAAACTTTCGGTCAACGACAGGTGCAGCCATCCTCGGGTTGCCCAAGAGTTGGTGATGCACTCCCCCCTACCAAGGGACTTGGAATTTATGAAGAAGTTGACCCCGGCTGAGATGGTTCAAAGCCTCATGGTGAGCACGGCTTCCACCTCAGCCTTTGTGGCCGAGATGACTCACCGGTACTGTGCTCTAGTCGAGGAGCAGGACACCGGCAAGTTGCAGAATCAAATCTCCAAGTTGGAGAAAAAACTGTTGGTGTCCGAGTCTGAGAAGGCCGAGCTTGAAAGGCGGCTTAAGGAGGCCGAGGTGAAGGATGAGGAGGCCGCGGCTACTATCAACAGTCTCCGATCGGCCCTCGAAGAGGAGCAGAAGAGGGGGGACGAGGTGAAGGCGTCCCACGAGCAAGCTCTCGAGGGTGCCGGAGCCTCGGCCGTAGACGCTTTTCGGAAGTCCGAGGCCTTCATCAAGGACCTCGGCCAACTACTTACGCCTAACTTCATGTTTGGTTTCACATCGGCCGTTGACGAGGCCGCAGCTCACCTCTCCTCCGAGGCCTTGGAGTCCTTAAAAAACCATACCAGCTACAATGAGGACTCCAAGGAGTTATGCGATCGGATGGCCGAAGGCATTCAGGCAGGAAGGAATTTGGCCGAAGTCCAGGTCGAGTTCAACAAGTGGCTGTCCGAACTCGACGAAGTGTTCGAGGACGTGGAAGTGGAAGAAGCTGGAGGAGAGGACGCTGAGGGAGACGAAGCCGGAGGGGACGTCGGCAAAGAGCATGGAGATGAAGTTCACCCCAAGGAGGCCGAAGAGAAGGATGCCCAGGAGGGAGCCAAGACCGGGGATGGAGCCGAGACGGGGGTCTAGGCTTGCGGCTTTAAGGGGGTGGCCGAGGTGGAGAGTGCTTAGTAGCATTCGGACCTCGGCCTTGTACTTTTGTAACGCTCTTTCTTATTGAATGAAAGCATATTTCTTCTCGTCTCAGTGCTTTAATTTCTTGCTTTGACTTCATCCCTTGCTTGTCCCCCTTATTTTTTAATAGCGTAACAACGATATTGAAGAATAACATAATAACTGAAGTCATTACTTGATTAAAAATTCAGGCGTAATACAATCTGAGGTTCTCGGCGTGCCAAGACCTCGGCACTAATGAGCCATCTCGGTAACTCAGTTTACAATACCCCTTAGCGTCAGATTCCACAACTCGGTAAGGGCCTTCCCATTTCGGGCATAATTTCCCTTGCGGTTCAGCTCGGCTGACTGAGTTTTTTCTAAGAACCAAGTCTCCAGGTTGGAATCTACGATGTCTCACGCGGGCATTGTAGTAGTGTGCCAGTGTGTTCTTGTAAGAAGCTATCCGGGCTGAGGCGAGATTCCTTCGTTCTTCGACGAGGTCGAGGTCCAGCTGCCTCTCTTCGTCGTTCACCTCGGCGGCATAGGCTGCCAGCCGAGGGCTGGGGGTAAGGATCTCAGCCGGGATGACCGCCTCGGCGCCGTAGGTCAGGGAGAATGGGGTCTCTCGCGTCGCTGACCTCGGCGTGGTCCGATACGACCACAGGACACTGGGGAGTTCCTCCACCCAAGATGACCCAACTCGGTGTAGTCGGGTCCTGAGACCATGTAGAAGAGTCCGGTTGAAGTTTTCTGCTTGACCATTGGCCTGGGGGTGGCCTACCGAAGTGAAGTGTTGTTTGATGCCGAGGTTCTCGCACCAAGTCTTGAACGGGTTCTCGGCAAACTGTCTCCCATTGTCCGAGATGATGACCCGAGGTATGCCGAAGCGGCAGATAATGCACTTCCAAAAGAATTTTTGAATGGCCAGCCCTGAGATGGTCCGAAGTGGCTCGGCCTCGACCCACTTGGTGAAGTAATCCACAGCGGTTACTAAGAATGTATAACCCCCGACGGCTTTGGGGAAGGGACCTATGATGTCTGTCCCCCATTGCTCAAACGGCCAGGGTGAAGTGATGGGGACCATGAAGTTTGAAGGCTGGTGGTGCTCGGGTGCGTGGACTTGGCAGGAAGGGCAGCCGAGAACGAGGTCCTGGGAGTCTTGCCGAAGTGATGGCCAGAAATATCCCAGGAGCATAGCTTTCTTAGCTAGCATCCTGTGGCCGATGTGAGCCCCACATAGGCCCTCGTGGATCTCGTGGGGGACCTCGCGTCCTGCCTCGGGGGTGACACACCTCAACCATGGGCCGAGGTAGGAGCGCTTATATAGTTCTCCATCGCGGAGTGCATACCGAGCGGCTTTGCGTTGTATCTTCCTTGCTTCAGCTCGGTCTTCGGGAAGGACTCCTTGACCCAAGAAAAGGATGAACGGGGTCATCCAAGTTTCTTCAGAGTGCACGGGGCAGGCCACCTCTTCCACGTACCCTGGTTCACTCAGGACCTCCACCAAGACGGTTTTGCTGAGGTCAGAGAATGAAGTGGAAGCCAGCCGGGATAAGGCGTCGGCTCGCTTATTCTGGGACCGAGGGATCCTTTGGATTTCGAATGACTTGAAGTACGCGGTGAGTTGGTGAACTTTGGAGAGGTACCGTTGCATGGTCTCATCCTTGGCCTCGTACTCACCAATAACTTGGCGTACCACGAGCTGGGAGTCACTGCGGACGTGGATTTGCTGGGCGCCGAGCTTGCGGGCTAGCTGGAGTCCAGCGATTAGAGCCTCGTACTCGGCTTCATTGTTGGTGGCCGGGAAGTCAAAGCGGAGGGCGTAAGAGCAAACCTCCCCCTGAGGTCCTTCCAGGAGCAGTCCGGCTCCGCAGCCGTCTCCATTAGAGGATCCATCGACATACAATGTCCACAGGGATGAGGTGGACACCTCGGGTAAGGCTGAAGTGGACTCCGGACCTTCCGTGAAGGTGAGCTCAGCAAGGAAGTCAGCTAAAGCTTGAGCTTTTATGGCGGTGCGTGGCTCGTAGGACAAGTCATATTCTCCCAATTCGACAGCCCACTTGGTGAGGCGACCAGAAGCTTCGGGTCGCACCAATATTTGCCGAATGGGCTGGTCGGTCCTGACCGAGATGGGATGGGCTAAGAAGTAGGGTTTCAACCGCCGAGCTGCGTGGACGAGCCCCAGCACAAGTTTTTCCACTTGCGTGTATCGGGTCTCCGGCCCGCGGAGGGCTCGGCTGACGTAGTAGACCGGCACTTGGGTGCCCTCATCTCGGATGAGCACAGCGCTGACAGCCTCGTCGGCTGCGGAGAGGTAGAGGTAGAGCTTCTCCTCGGGCCGAGGTGAAGCGAGAGTTGGTAGGTGATGCAAGTACTGCTTCAGCTGGTCGAAAGCAGCCTGACACTCCTCAGTCCAGGCGAACTGGTCAGCATTTTTCAGCACCTTAAAGAAAGGCAGAGCTTTCTCAGCTGATTGGGACAGGAAGCGATTCAGCGCGGCCAGGCGTCCATTCAGCCGTTGGACTTCTCGGATGTTCCGGGGTGGAGACATGTCATGAATGGCTTTCACCTTGTCGGGGTTGGCCTCGATTCCCCGGTGGGAAACCAGATACCCCAAGAATTTTCCCGAGGTGACGCCGAAGACGCACTTCTTGGGATTCAGCTTCATCCTCGAGTCTCGCAGGACACCAAAGACTTCCCTCACGTCTGACAGAAAGGATGAAGTGGTGAGGCTTTTAACGAGGATGTCATCCACATAGGCCTCCACATTGCGGCCGATCTGATTCTGGAAGAGTCGGTTGATCAGCCTTTGGTAGGTCGCCCCGGCGTTCTTTAGCCCGAAGGGCATGGTAGTGTAACAATAAGTACCTCGGTCGGTGTAGAACGCCGTTTTCTCTTGGTCCTCCTCACTCATTCCTATTTGATGATACCCTTTGAAGGCATCTAGGAAGCAGAGGATTTCATACCCCATCGCCGCGTCGACGAGGGCGTCTATCCTTGGCAGAGGATAGCAATCTTTGGGGCAGGCCTTGTTGAGGTCGGTGAAGTCAACACACATTCTCCATCCCCCGGTGTCCTTTTTTACCATGACTGGATTGGACAGCCAGGTGGGATATTGGACCTCGTGGATCATCTTGGCCGGCAAGAGCTTGTCGACCTCATCCGATATGGCTTGGCTACGTTCGGGGCCGAAGTGCCTTCGTTTCTGTCGCACAGGTCGGGCCTGCGGGTCAACGTTGAGTTGGTGAGTCATGAGCTCGGGTGGCACTCCGACCACTTCATCCGCGGACCACGCGAAGACGTCTCGGTGGTCTTTGATCAGGGAGATCATTTCTTCTTTCAGGGGTGGGGGGAGTCCCGCCCCTACCTGGACCACTTGGTCAGGTTTCGCTTCATCCACTACCACCAGTTCCACTTCATCCCCGGGCTCCAGCCTGTTGGGCTCTTCTGCCTTCTGAGGGTCGATGCAGTCTATGGAGAGGACCGCTGGCCTCTTTTCTTCTGACCTCGGTGAGGGCCGGGGGGTGACTGCTGCTTGAATGGTGGCGAGGTAGCACTCCCGGGCGGCGCCCACATCGCTGCTTACCTCGGCCACCCCCGCAGATGTTGGGAATTTAAAGCTCAGGTGGTAGGTGGAGTATACGGCTCTCAAGGCATTGAGCGTGGGCCGGCCTATCAGCATATTGTAGGGGGAGTCTGCTTTGACCACTGCAAAACTGACAGGCACAGTTCGGCAGCGTGGATGACGCCCGATTGTTACCACCAGGGTCAACATGCCTTCCGGGTGGACGACGTGTCCCCCGAATCCCACGAGGGGAGTTCTGACAGGAGTGAGTTGCTCCCTTGTCAGCTTCAAACTTTCGAAAGTCCGGTAGTACAAGACGTCTACCGAGCTTCCGGGGTCTACGTAGACCTTTTTGACTACGTAGTTGTTGGTGAGGACTTCAATCACAAGAGCTTCATGATTGCTGGAGGCCGCAGGAACGGGGTCAGCGGGACCGTAGGTGATGACCTCGGACAGCCGAGAGCTCGGCTCGGCCACCTCCATCTCGGCCTGGCGGTAGGTCCGCTTCCGGGAGTTCTGGCTGTCTCCTCCCGTTGGTCCTCCCGCGATGGTGTTGATCACCCCGGCTATGTTTGGGCCGTAGCCCGGTGAGCCATCGCGTGGGGGCTGCTTGTCCTCCCTACGGTCTTCGGGACCTCGACAATGCATGTTCGTGTCCCGTCGGTCGTCTCGGCGGGGGCCTCGGTTCTCCCGGTGGGAGACGCTTCGGTTGAAGCCTCCATCCTTGCGGACGAATTGCTTCAGGTATCCCTGCCGGATCAAATTTTCGATTTCCCGCTTCAGGTCATTGCAGTCTTCAGTCTCGTGCCCTACATCACGGTGGTAGGCACAGTAGAGGTTCGAGTTCCTCTTATCTCTCCTCCCCGGAATTTCGGGAGGGTTGCGGCCGAGGTGATTCTGCCTCATCACAGCCAGGACGTGGGTCCGGCTCGAATTGAGGGGCGTCAGCTCGGCGTCCGAGGTGGACGATCTGCCTTTCACGATCCGGTCGAAGACACTTCGGCGGTCTCGGGGTTGGTTTGAAGTGCCACTTGGGCCTGGTTCACCTCGGCCAGTGTCTTTCCTCCTCCGGGGATCTTGCCCCGTACGAGATGCTTGGGCTTCTCGCTTCATGCGATTTACATCTTCACTTCGGATTCCCTGGTCCACTCTTTCCCAGAGCTCCCGGAGTGTACGGGGGTACTGCCGATGGATTTCGGTGTTAAAGATCCCTGCTACTAACCCGTTGGTGAAGGCAGCAATAGTTACTTGCTCGTTCTGGTCAGGTATCTGTACATTCTCCTCGTTGAACCTTTGGGCGTACGAGCGAAGTGACTCGCCCTGACCCTGTTGCAGGTTCAAGAGGTAAGCTGAAGTCTTTGTTATTGGTCGAGACGACACAAAGCGGTGGATGAACCGGTCTATCAGCTCATCCAGGGAGGAAATGCTCCCCGGTTCTAAACTCCAGAACCACTTCCGGGCGGTCCCGTGCAGGAAGATGGGGAAAGCCCGACAGATCACGGCGTCGGGGACGCAGTAGAGTCGGAATGCGGAGATGAAGGCGCGGAGGTGATCCTCGGGGTCACCTCGGCCGTCGTAGGTGTGCAAATTTGGAAGCTTAAAGTTTGGGGGCACCATCTCCCCATTGATGTCATCAGTGAAGGGCGGAGCCCTCATGTAGTCAGTAGCTAGGCCCCCGGGGCGCCGAGGTGGGTCCTCGGCTCGTTTTCCCAGTAGTCCCCGAGAAAACGCTCGGGAGATGGAGGCAATCTTGGAGGTTGCCTTGGATGAGACTCGCCTGGAGGTGCTCCGAGATAGACGCCCATCTTCGGAGTCCTCGCCTGAGGGCACTTCAGGGGACTTCGTCGGTCTCCTCTTGGAAGACTCGGCTTTTTCTTTTCCCTGCCTTTTGAGGTACCTTCCTAGCTCCTCAAAAATGTTAGGGTTGTCTGATACAAACTCGGCCATCTTGGCGATGGCGTCCTCATTGTTGGGCTGGGTCCTTTGGGACCCTGGCTCTTCAGATATGCGGTCTTGCTGGGCACCCGAGGTCTGCCCAGCCCCAGTTGAGGGAACTCTTCCGCTTCTGGAGCGCGTGGATCTCATTTTAATAGCTATCTCGTTCCCACAGACGGCGCCAATTGAAGAGGCGATTTTTGGTTGGTAGCTGAACCGACCTGAATCAGTCCTCTCTGAGATGAGGTGAGGTGAACTCCTGGATCCGAAGTCAACCTCCTTGTCCGAAGTGAATGGCGGGGCTTCTCCCCTGGGATCACTCCGACGATCAAGTTAGTATGAGAACGAGAAATATGCTAGAGTATGAGCAAATGAACAGTGTATGCTTACTTGTTGGAGTGTGTGGGGTATTTATAGAGCGAGAGTGGAGGGCAGGACGGAGGTCTTATGTCGGTGGGACCCATGCCCTGCCATTACGGCTCTGTTCCCTGTCAGGGGGCCTGACTCTGACACTGTAGCCGCCTGGACAGGGTGACGAGGAGTCCTTTGCAGTAGTCATTAAGTGCGACAGTGCTTTTCAGATAAAGCACTGATCCCGGATGATGTCAGGTGACTTGCCTCATCCGCGTGCAGCTGAGGTGGAGGTGCCGAGGTCACCTACACGGTAGACTAGGGATCCGGCCGAGCTTAAGGGATATGCCCGAGGCACGGGTGAGCTCTGATGTCGGACGAGGTGAGGTCACCTCGGACATGCGGGGCGGCCGAGGTGAGCATCCTCAGTATAGTATGTCAGTTAAACAAGTCTTCTATAACCTTATCAAGTTAAGTGATCACAACAGTTTAAAATGACTTGGAATGTATCTTCTAAAGAACTTTGTGGTTGTTCGGATTCCTTCCGGAGGAACTTTTCACGCACAACACACACTGACGCTGAGAGAGTGAGGAGATTCTTTTCGTGAGAACGTATTATTCTCACGTTGCCTTATTCTTGGAGTAGGTAAAAGAGTTGTTAGAATGACTGAAGTCAAACATAGATCAGATTGCAAAATTGAAACAGATGGTAACTTTGAAACCAGGACGAAGTTCTTGATGATGAAGCTGTTGCACTTTTATAATGCAGTGGTAAAAACAATCGTCCTTAGCTCTACTTGTACTCTGCACTCTCAAGTCTCAAGTCAACTTGGTAGAGTCCCAGAACTCAAAGTTGGCGCAACTTTATTTGTTTTTTTTCTCGAGGGAAAGGTCTACAACTCTACATCTGCATTGCTTTCTACAAATAATAATATGTTATTGAGAAAGGGACGACCTCATCTCAGGCCAGGCGCATCTCCAGTCTAGTCTAGGAATATAATAGTAACTAATAAAAAATGAACAACGGCGACAAAGTTGACGACGAGTTGCATAATTCCAGATAATTTGCAGTACAGTAATGGGGTTGGAATATAAATAATGGAGATTCGTTATCTTTGTCGCAGACCATTTCCCAGCCGGTAATGATGATGATGATGCCTTCTCATGGTTGTTTGCATGCGGACTGACTGCTGGGCCTCAGTCCTAACTCTCAATGTGATCGCACGCACATCTTCGCATGGGATCCAAATCCCACCTATATATTCATGTATTTGTGTATCTACTTGCTTGCTTCTTCTCTTTATCAAGAAAGAAAGTATGGATGATTTCGATTCCGATCGCCGTATAAAATCACGATATCTTCGAATCTTTAGGTCGTTAGTTTAAAAAAAAAATAGTTACGAATCATTTGCGAACAAAATTTTCACATTAACATTGAAATTCAACCACATAATCATTTATGCAAAAATAATTCATTCTTAGGGTTGAGCCAACATGTGTTAGCATCTATTTATTTGCTATACCAACATGGATTTGATCCTCTTCATGAATTATCAGAAAAACGACATTGGTGACGTATAGTTATAATGGTCATCTGGCATTAATGCTCTCGTGCCCACTAGATTTATAAAACGTGAAAAATTCGTTTGGTTTTCTGCAAATACTTTATATTCATGGTTCATGTTTCTAGCAGGCAGGAGTAAATCACCTAGTCATTTTGGTAAATCAAGATTGGTCTGATATTTGCTTTCAAGAGCGTGTATCTCTAGATCTTGCTTCAAGCGTTTATACTGCTAGTGCAGAATTATAATTAGAAAAGAGAACAAGTTTTAAAATTGTATGTTAAGATGATCGATCTAAACTTTCAAGGTTTTCTTTTTCACTTTGTTACATATTTAAGCAAATCCATTCATCTTTTCATGAAATTTTCCCTTACGATTTTGGAACTATAATGGTCATCAAACAAACCTCAAACCTCTTATTCAGATAATAATAAACCACTAAAGGTTGTTTAACAGATCAAAATATATTGCCGTACGTACCTCTGAAATTGTCCTGACGAAAACCATAATAACGATTGGCAAATGGCCAAATGCAAGTAGAATGGAGTGGTAACTCATAAAGGAAAAAAGCATGCTTTTTCACAAAAATATCCAGCAAAAATTAGCAGCCTGTGTGATCTTGTAAAGAAGATTGCCAGATCGAGGAAAAGGATTTCTCATTTCTCGGCTTCGTTGTCCGACCGTGGTAGGCGAATAGCAAAAGGTTTCTCAGCTTTGTACTGACGTGCGGCCACATGCTTGACAAATCGGTACGGCCTGCAATGGCTTTTATTTTAGCTTGGCCCGCGGAACGACGGCCATGATAGTGGATCAGACTTGTCTCCGGGGGCTAAAATTTAGGGTTATTATTACTTTATCCCCTTAAACTATATCATTACTATCAGTTTATCCCCTGACGTTATCTTTTAATCACTTCACCCCCATAAGTAATTCAACTCAACATGTTAAGAAATTTTGGACAAAAATACCCTTTTATTCCATATCATTACTACACTGTTACTGCACAAAACTTCACACTTTATTCTTTTAAATTATAGTGATATAATCGATTTAATTCCTAACATTATTTTCTTAGCATTTCACTTCATCGTTAATCTAACTACTATGGTCAAAAAATTTTAAATATATTTACCCTTATATATATAATTAAAAATAAAAATTTTAGAATGATTATTCTTCTTTTTTTTCACTTTAAGAGATCCAAAAATATAAAAATAAAAGGATTTTCTCAAATTTCTTTTTTCACACTTATTAATACTATGAAAAGAAAAATAAATAGGGAAGAAAGAGACAGAAAATTAGATTTTGCAAAGAAAAAAAAAGTCTAACATTATCGTATTAATTTAAGATTGTTGGAATTAGGATTGAAATCTGGTGGTAAAAAGTAAAGTGAAATAATTGTAAAATAATAAAAGTATTTAATTCTTTCTTATTTGTATTTTCTAAAAAAAGAATTAAGCTCTCTCTCTCTCTCTCTATCTCTCTCTCCCCCTCTCCCTCCCCTTTCCGATCTTTCTATTTTTTTTAATATTAATAAGATTGTCAAAAAGAAAGAAATTAATAATTTGACTTTTTTTTCTTGATATTAAAGAGGAGAAGAGCCACTCTAAATTTTTTATTATTTTTATTATACAAATAAGAGGGTACTTTCTTTTAAAATTTTTTAACTTGCTAAGTTGGTTTAATGGTGGGGTAAATTGTTTAAAAAATAACACTATGGGGTAAATTGATATTAAAACTATAGTTTATGAGGGTAAAATGATAATAACTTTGAGGGCTAAACTTGTCTTTTTACTTTAATTAACAAACTCCGTTAATTTTGACCGTTAGTTTTGGGGGTAAAGTGACTAAAAGATAACGTTAAGAGGGAATTGGCACCGAACATTAAGGGTGTAAAGTGATAACAACCCTAAAATTTAGCCTAAAGACTAATTAGCTGAAGGCATAAGCGATCCAATCTTCCTAATATACATTTACTAGTGGGAAGGGCACACCTTATGTATGTATGTGCAAATCAAAAAGAAATTTTTTTAAAAAAATATATTAAATTTTTTAGTAGTTATTGGAGGTTTTGTTTCAAAAATATGGATGGAAGAATTGTAATTTTCTTTCTTTTTTTTAGAATAGGAAATTGTCGACAATTATTAATTCCATTGGAAGTTTTGTTAGCCTAAAAAAATGGAGGTATGTGTATGTTTTTGTGTGTGTTTATTGTAGTGATTGCTATGTAGGTGTGAAAAGTTTAATAGATAAGATGTAGATAAATAATAGTGAATATTAGAAGGGCATATTTGACAAAACAAATAATGACGCTTTTTTTTTTAATACCAAACCATGCTCAAACTTTATATATAGAAAGATATATATGGTTGAGATTTCAAGATTTAAAGGTTTGAGTTTAAGTCCTCTTTACCTCTCTCCGCTCTTTAAATTTCATTCTTTTCCTGTTAAAAAAATTATTTAACAAAAAGAACACACACACATACACATAATAGGTTGGTTAATTCATACTTTCAGGAGTTGTAAAAAAATGAAAAAAAAAGAAAGTATCATATGGACATAATGACATGTTCTATAGGCCACCAAGCTTATGTACCAAAAAAAAATGGTGACAATAACCATTAAAAATTTTGCTTTGTTTGGATTGTCATTTTTTTTCAAAACTTTTTTTGTATTTTCATGAACATATTTTTCAATCATTTTTTTATCTCATTACATCAAATTGCTAGAGTATATTTTTATGTTATTATCTTTTACGTGAACAAGTACACAAGTTATTTTGTTGTTTGGAAGAATTATGGGACTACAAATTCTAGTCTTTCCTTAACGAAGCTTGGGCTTACTAAACTTGTTTTACACTTTCCGGAAGGCAGACCTGACAAATCAGTCCTAGTGGAGGCCTAGAACTGACAAGCCCAAAAGAAACCTGAATTGAGAACCAATCTTGTGGCCCAACATTGGACTTCTGTGGGAGCTGCTATTCCTTCCAGGGACGGGCTTTCTTTCTTCCTAAAACAGGAGCATTAGTTTCCTAGAATAATTGAAGTCACAGACTCAGATTGGCCAAAAAAAAAAAAATTTTTTTTTTTTTAATAGCATTAGACTAACTATTAGTATTAGACAGGTGAAGGGCTACCCATGAGAGATTTGCTAATAAATTCAAAGATAACCAACTGTTAAGGACTAAACAAATGTATGAGGGCATAAACCACAAACAACGTTACCAACTATTTACTTAGACGCACAATCACAGTAGTATTTTGAAATAATTATTGTAACATTTTTTGTGATATAACATATATAAAATAAAAAATAATTAAAAACATGTTTGTAATATAATATTAATCCACATAATAAACAGAACTCATATGTGTTGGTAAGATGTTAACCCTTCACCCTTCGTCTGTCAAAGACTCTCCTGACCATCACATTACTAAACTTGGTAATGCTAACTTGACTTTAAGCAAGACGTATAAATTTAAGGACTTGCATTAGCCAGCTTTACAATAGGGTGGGAATCAGGTCGAATTTAAGCAAGAATCTCGACCCAAGCCGTCAATCCTTGATTCAAGCACCTTGAATAACATGTTAACCTCAACACGATCTAAAAATCTAAATAAGTTAATCTCCTTGACTCGAACATGACCCGTCAATTTTGCAGGTTATTCGACCTGTTTGCTTAACTTTTTTTATTTTTTCACTTTTTTGAGCTTCTCACCTAGTATGATGGACTTTTCGACAACGGAGTTTTCTTAAGAATATAAAAAAATTGCAGCCCAATCCTAACTTTCATATGTGTTGCTTGTAGCAATTTTTTGATTTTACCCTTTCTTAATTAAAAAATCATGAACAAAAGCAAAACTATGACATTTTCACAAATAAAATATCATGATTGCACTCTCGTAATGCTGATTGATAGCCTTGGTTAGTTTTTTCATTTATCTTATGCCTCCAATTTATTTATTAAATTATGAATTATACATTCAAATGGATCAAACGTGTCAACTCGTGATTCACCTGTTTGCTTGGTGAGTCTATTTAGATCTGACCTGATTTGGATTCAAGTTTGTAAAGCGTAAACTTATATCTACCAATTTCGTGATAGGTGTGTCTAGGGATGTAATCGAACTGAGCAGCTTGGTCAAGAGATTGACTCGAACTCGGTCAAATCGAGCAGCTCGATAAGGTTATCGAGTCGAGTTCGAGCATCCAGAAGTGATGCTCGAAGGCTCGACGAGCCTTATCGAGTATTTTAATTTTAATTATTTAATATTTTAATTTTAATTATTTAATATATTATTATTATAAAATTACCCTCATACCCAAAAGAATTGTCGAATTTACGAAATATTTCAAGTCATATAAAAATTTTAAAAGGGTAATAATGTCTTTTCGCTCAAAAATTATAAAAAAAATGAAATTTAATAACTCGATCTCGAACGAGTTCGAGTGAGCTCGATAAGACTCGAATGGACTCGAGCCCATACGAGTCGAGATCGAGTATTGCGAGCAAGTTTCGAGCTCGAGCTCGAGCTTCAATAATACTACTCGCTCGAGCTCGAGTTCGAACTCGAGCACTCCTATCTATTACAGCCCTAGGTGTGTCAAATTGCCACTCCTACTTTTCACGGTGGACTTATTCAAGACGATAGATTGCTGCTGCCTGAAATAATGGTCAGATCAGATGGATCCAGAGTCTGCCCAATGCTAATGCTCCGTACGATTCTATTCAGATTCAGCCTAGCAAGTGCCAAGTACTTACATTTTGTCTCTATCGGCCGAATTTTGGTTCTACTAGCAATCACTAGTCTATTATCTCTTCTCACGAAAATTTTTGCTAAATTATTACGGAAACAGATTAAATGTGGTTGGCTAGATTATTATGTACATAAAATGCTACAGTAATGTATACAAAATAAAAAAAATAGTTGCAGATATAAAAATATTTAAAAATATGTGTATGATACAAATAAAATAATATTAAAAAATTGTGACGTAATATAAGGTGAGATAAAATGATAGTTTCAAAATTTGAAAAAAAAATTTTGAAAACTGTATTTCTACTTAGCTTCTCATCTTTACACCTTGTTTATTTACTTGTATTTCTTTCGATTATGAAGCCGAAAAAAATTTCTACATGGGTTTGATTTCATACATGTTTTTTTTACTCCTAATTAAAATGCCTACATAGTTCGAGACATACGCACAAGATATATAAAGTCATTGAGTATGATTTCATTTTTGCGAGTTTCCATAATTTTTTCATACCAAATAAGTACCGTAGACCATATAATTTTTTT
>NW_020862507.1:0-18347 GCF_003713205.1 Coffea eugenioides | reverse complement strand
AAAGGGGTTTCTTACTACTTTTCCTATTTTTTCTTTAAAAATTCATTTTTTGGTGACTTGGTACACCTTAACTCATTACCAAGTGGCGATTCCAATTTTTATTTTAAAAACCCTTTTTAAACTATAATTTTGGGTTAAATCGTCGCATTCTCAACCCCCCATTTAGACCCATTTTTTCTTTTAAATCACAATTCATTTTCCAATCACAAAAAAAATACATTTTTTAAACCATTTCTTTATTTATCAAAAAATGGGGTGCGACAGTTGGCGACTCCACTGGGGACATTCGAGAGTCCGAGCAAATTTGATTTAATCAACCTTTTTCTTCTTTTAATCTTTTCATATATCACATTTGGGTGTTTAGGATTGCATTTTTCCTTTTATTAGGATTTTTGCATTTTACGCGCACCAACTCCCTCACTTACTCATTTGGCGTACGATTGTTTTGATTGATGAATGGTTTATGTATGTGATTCCGCGCTTTGCATTGCATTTGGGTGGGGGATATCACCTTAGAGCCTCGCGTTGGTTCTTGATCCCTCCCCTCCAAACGAGCACTAGCATACGTGCATACGCTTTAATTTTTCACCCTCCATTTATTTTTCTTTTAGTGGCTTGTCACGCCACTCCACCCTGTTAGGATTTTAGGCGACCTACTTGGACGTGTGATCGTGACACGACGTGTGCGTAGCACGATCCGAGGGGTCACTTAATCTTCCGCTTTAAGCTTTGGGTTAATAGCCTATAGCTTTTAGTCGAAGATTGAGGATTTTGATAGATTCACTCAGACATGTGGCCGTGACACGACGTGTGCGTAGCAATGTCTGGGGAATCGCTTGAGCCACCGACAAGGAACCTTGGGAGTGATGACCTTTGGTTTCCAAGTCTGAAGGCTCGGGGACCTGAGCTTATCGAGTTTAGATGCATTAGCGAACCCCAGCCTCATGCATACATATTAGAATTGCTTAGGGTAGAGTCGACCTTACCCTATTAGGGACACTATTCACGAGGGGAGGGGTCCAACCCTTTTCTCCTTTTTATTGCTTTATTTCTTTGTGTTGATTTCGTTGCTACAATGTGTTATGTGTATTTATCTGCCTGAACTAACTTTTCTTGGTTTTGTGTTCCCATTGCATTCACAAACGTTAGGAAATAAGAGGTCTGGCATGATCCTCTTTTAGGACTTACCCTTATAGATAGGTTATTGCACGTTTAGAAATTTTGGTATATTTCATTCATAAATTAATAATGCCATGCCATTTCAGGCTTACCCTGGCAGATAAAGGGTTCCTTAGGTCACGTTTCATTTCGAATCACATATTTACATCGCTTTAATAAAAGGCATCATGCATTAAACCCTAGAAAGAGAATGCCATTTAGGGGATCCCGTATTAGGAATAAACCACCTTGTGTCTCGGATACTTAATCCAACGAGACTTGCACGTTTACATTTTTGTCCATCCGAAGGGGTAGGGCACAAGGTAAGGTAGGATCTGATCGTCTTCATAAGAGCGATTTTTGGAATATGAGCGTCTAATGATCACTTTTTGGCCATTTTATCAAAATTGGTAAAATTCCCTTGCGCAAAAGGACATTAATTTGAAGAAAATTCACAAATGATTCCTCATTGTTGAGACAATAAATAAATTGATGCCAAAATTTGATTTTAGAAGGCTCATAGGCTAATGCATCGCAATAGAATTTTGAAACTACCAATGGGTGGACAATTCAACCCATATTTGAATAAACCATCAATTCCATTCAATTCATTTGACCAATTTACCCTTTTTGGGTCATTCGGTCGATTTTTGAATAAATCATCAATTCATTTGACCAATTTACCCTTTTTGGGTCATTCGGTCGATTTTTGAGTATTCCATTCAATTCATTTGACCAATTTATCCTTTTTGGGTCATTCGGTCGATTTTGAATAAATCGTCAATTCATTTGACCAATTTACCCTTTTTAGGGTCATTTGACCAATTTACCCTTTTTAGGGTCATCCGGTCAATTTTGAATAAATCGTCAATTCATTTGACCAATTTACCCTTTTTAGGGTCATCCGATCGATTTTGAATAAATCGTCAATTCATTTGACCAATTGACCCTTTTTAGGGTCATTTGACCAATTTACCCTTTTTAGGGTCATCCGGTCGATTTTGAATAAATCGTCAATTCATTTGACCAATTTACCCTTTTTAGGGTCATTTGACCAATTTGCCCTTTTTAGGGTTGTCGCGCCCCACTTTTTGAATGTGTGTTGTGATGTGGTGTGTGGTGTGAGTGTGCGTGTGATATACATGTGAACGTGTGCGAAATGAAAAGTAAAAGGCCATGGGACTTAAGAATGCGACGATTTGGCCAAGTGAAGTTCAAAAAGGGTTTTTTAATGAAAATGGAGTCGCCACTTGGTATCGAGTTAGGGTGTACCAAGTCACCCAAAAATGATTTTTTGTTTTTGAATGAAAAAAGTAAATAAACCCTTTTAAAGAACTTTTTGGGTCTACGTAACCAAAAGAGGGATCGGGGGTCACATTTGACGAAGGGGAAGGCAAGGATAAAAATCCAAGGCACCCCTTCGACCTAGCCAAGGCTAGTTGCGTGACTTAAACCAATTTTTCCCTAATTTTTCTACCCAAGGTATGTATCGCGTGTTGGATATGTCTATATGAATGCAAAACCCTAGACCTAAGGGTATGGGGGGAAATTTCTCTTCAAAGGTTGAGTGGTGCCAATCACATTAGTTGTGAAGCCCAATAATGATCCTTTTGGAGAGGTCACACCTAAACCTAAATGACGTAAAAAATGAGTGGAATGCATGCCATGTGAAAGTGTGAGTTTGTGTGAAGTGGGAAGATTGATAAAATACGATACAAGTGGAGGTGTGCAAATGTCTTTGAATGCAAATATATACTCCAAGTGCAAGTGGGCAAAAAATGCATGTATGCAATTTAAAGAAAAGTGCGAAAGTGTCGGTGTGCAAATGAAGATGAAAGTACTCGTGTGCGAGTGAAGATAAGAGTGTTCGTGTGCAAGTGAAGATAAAAAAGTGTTCGTGTGCAAGTGAAAGTGATAAAAGGGTGCATGTGTGCAAATGAGACAAAAGTGAAAGTGTAATGATAGAGTGGATTGAGAATGCATGAGCTTAGGGAATTTATGCATATTGGGTACGGGGAGACCTAAATCGTGACTCAATTTGCCCTTTGATAGAGGGAATACAAGCGTGCTAAGGCTTAGAAAAAGCCACACTCGTCTATATCCCATATTAAGGGGACTCTTCAGGCAAATGTACCCTAACTAGCATGAGATGCAAAGAATCCTAAAATGAGGGAAAAGGGGCTCGAGGAGCATGCCAAATGATAAAACTAAGAAAAATGCATGACATGTAGTGAACATGCAAATATGCACTAACAAAAAGGGATGGCCTAATGAGCCACAACTAGCATTGGACTAGTGTGGTGACGTACATTCATCCATTCCATTCATTCATGGTTATGAAAGCAAGTAGACATGCCAAAACGCTCGTAAACACGTAGCACGTAGCACTTAGCATGCTCGACTAGATGCAAGAGCCTACTAAAGCAATTAAACATGTAGCAACAAAAACAAGCAACCAAAGGGAAGGGGAAATGGACCAGATGCTCTACGAGCCCTAGCTATTACAAGCCAAGAGGTGTACACATACCCCATGAAAACATAAAGGGAAAGGGTGAATGGACCAGATGCTCTCCGAGCCCTATCTATTACAAGCCAAGAGGTGTACACATACCCCATGAAAGCATAAAGGGGAAGGGGAAATGGACCAGATGCTCTCCGAGCCCTATCTATTACAAGCCAAGAGGTGTACACATACCCCATAAAACTTAAATAAAAGTAAAAACAAGCAAATGCAGGCAAGGAGGTAAGGAAAGCGGAGTAGGCATGCATATTCACATAACACGTAGGAGCACGTAAGGCTAAATGTAGTGCAAATGAGGGATAGAGTGTACCTCCCTTGAATTGACGCCCCAATGAAGTGGAATTATTCAATTACCCTCCAAAATAATAAAAAGGTCAAGGCACCACTTTATTTAAGAAAAATTAAAAGAAATGGGCAAAACAAGGCTCACCTAGTCATAAGGTCCCTAAAGTCATAACTTAAGTGCAATTTAAACTAGGCATGGTAATTAATTAAAACAAACAAACAATGAAGTGGCACAATTTAAAATTAACAAGGACCAAAATGATGAAATTCTCTAATTGATTGGGTCATAGTGAAATAAGGAGAGACTTGGGGGGTTAAAGTCCAATTTTAGAATTTATTTCATGCATGCATACGTAAAGAACTTAAAATTCTGCAACTAAAAGGAATGAATTCTGCTGACTTTTTGTCCCAAGCTTGCGGCAATGTCCAGATGCAATTCTATCCGTTTACCATGGAAACAAAATTATCAACTAAACCCACAACTTCATGGTGGGATTGAAACAAACAAAATTGGAGCTGACCAGCAAAAGAAAAACTAACAGCAAAAGAAAGAAAAAGAAAAAATGCAGCAAAACCTTCGACAATCAAGAACAGGCGCACACTACTGCCTTTTCCTTTCAAGTAAAGATTCCAGATTTAATCCAGAACTATTCATCTAGACTTCAACTTAAATTGAGCAACGAAACTACATGATGATCACAATCCAATGGCCAGAAATTTGGAAAGATCTTATGCAAAAATACTGGAAAAATATGCAAAAATCTGAAGAACAAAACTGCTGCAACTTTCTTTGTTCATTCAAGACAAATTTCATGCAAACAGGTTCACTGAATACCAGGATTTTAACTCTCAGCTATCAACTAAAACAATAGCTAGACTTTGTTGCAGGTCCAAAGCAAAGAATCTAAGCAAACCGTCAGGGATTAAAAGGAACTAATCAACAAAAGAATGGAAAAAGTGCAGCAGAAATTTTTCTTTGCAACTTGCTGTGCTTCATTACCGAAACATTACCAGCCAAACCTCAACTTTTGAATCAAATGATCATAAGACATTCCCCAAATCATCAACCAAGCCAAATAAGACACTCATTGCAAGATCAAATAAGAAAATTCAGGTTGATGACTGCTAAAAACACAAAGGGGCGGCAGAAAATTTATAACAGCCCAAACAAAAATGCAGCAAAACTCTTCTCCATTCTCTGTGATCTTACAACTTCATTAGCCATTCAGTGAGCTTACATTAGATTCCAGAATCATCATAAAACGTTAGCTTAGACATGCAAACCAAGAACTCTAACATCCAGATTACATCAATAAGGACCAAAGATATAGCCTTTCCAACAAGATTATCAAGCATCTGCTTGGCTCTTCAACTCACGGACAAGATGGGCAAGCCTTTTGAACCGAATAAATGAGAGGAGGGAATGGGAAACAAAAAGGGACCGGTCATGAACAATTAAGTGACGTTCATTTCTAGCTAAAATGCAAATTTTTAGATGTCTTAAAAGAACACAAACAGCATGCGATTGATGCAAGACCCATAACAGAGCAAGAACTCAGATTTCATATGAAATGACAATAGACAAACAAAAGGGTGAAGGTTACCTATTCACTGCCGTTGGAGTTGAAGCTTCATCCTGGGTTCGACGACAATAGGGAAACAGCTTCTGATGAGGAAATCTACTGGGGATGTTCAGCCTTCTCCTTGTTTTCTTTTGAATCGATCAGTTCCTCCTTTTCTCCCGTCCTTGCTTGATTTTCTTCAGCCTTCAATGCTTTCGTAAGCCACAAAGTCTAACCAGCCGCCCCTTCGTCATTTGATTTCTTCCTTTGTTTCCCTCCTGTCACTCCACTCTCGAACTTCCCTCTGTTTTCCTTTCTTTTCTGGTTCCTCTCCGTCAGAACCCCCTCTTGCCCGAAGCCTTTCTCTGTTTTCTGTTGTCACCCTCTCAATCTTTCTCCCCTCCTCCCTTGCGGCTGTTACCCTCTTTTCCCTTTATACCTGGACTTTCCAACCCTAAAACAACTCAGCATATTTCCATATTTGCAGCCAAAGGAGCCGTCTCAACCTTTTTTTGCAAGCTGCAACAAAACGCAGCTTCATGCCGCGTTTCTGTGTTTTTTTTTTTTTTTTTTTTAACTATTAATACAAAAATTAATAAAAATATAAATAATAATAACAAAACAAAAATAATTTTAAACAAAAAACTAAACAAAAATGGCCATTTTTAATTTTTTTTCACATTTTTCTTTTTTTCTTTTCCATTGTTTTTTCTTTTCTTTTCCCTAAATAAACCAAACAAAAATAAAAGATAAATTAAGTAGAAATGACTAAAATAGATAAACAAAAACAAAATTGCTATTTTTCCTTTTTCCTTTTTTCCTTTTTCATTCATTTTTCCTTTTTCTTTTTTTTTCCTTTTTTTTCTTTTCAAGAAATTCTATGCTAAAAACTTAAAAATAAAAATAAAACTAAAAACTAAAAATCGAATAAAACTAACACGACAAATAAAAAAACTAAAAATAAACAGTAAATGAAATTACACCAAAAATTTGGTGTCTACAGTTTGCCCCTCTTTGTCTGAGTTTTGAAAAAAACTTGAGACAAAGAAGTAGACACCAAATACTTACCTGCATTATTCGGCTGCAAAATGATTCCAACGAACAAGAATTCTAAAAACGGGACTGACCCGAACATGAATGTAAAAATGGGATAGACCCGAACAGAAACAGAAATTTAAATTTGGGATAGACCCACGGGATAGACCCGGACAGAAATGTAAAATTGGGATAGACCCACGGGATAGACCCGGACAGAAATGTAAAAATAGATGAATTGAAGTGAGATGGAGTGTTGGTGGGATGAAAACATGCACATTAGTGAGATAGGCTCGATGCTAACAGCGGTAGGATGAAAACACGCACGTTAGTGAGATAGACTCGATGCTAACGGCGGTAGAATGAAACACGCACGTTAGTGAGATAGACTCGATGCTAACGGCGGTAGAAATGAAACACGCATGTTAGTGAGATAGACTCGATGCTAACGGCGGTAGAATGAAAACGCGCACGTTAGTGAGATTGACTCGATGCTAACGGCGGTAGGGCGGAAGCGCACACGTTAGTGAGATAGACTCGATGCTAACGGTGGCAGAATAAAAACACACACGTTAGTGAGATAAACTCGATGCTAACGGTGGTGGAATGAAACGCACACGCTAGTGAGATAGACTCGATGCTAACGGTGGTTGGATGAAAACGCACACGTTAGTGAGATTGACTCGATGCTAACGGTGGAATAAAACGCACACGTTAGTGAGATAGACTCGATGCTAACGGTGGTAGGGGAAAACGCACACGTTAGTGAGATAGACTCGATGCTAACGGTGGTAGGGTGAAAACGCACACGTTAGTGAGATAGACTCGATGCTAACGGTGGTAGGGTAAAAACGCACACGTTAGTGAGATAGACTCGATGCTAACGGTGGAATAGAAACGCACACGTTAGTGAGATAGACTCGATGCTAACGGTGGTAGGGTGAAAACGCACACGTTAGTGAGATAGACTCGATGCTAACGGTGGTAGGGTGAAACGCACACGTTAGTGAGATAGACTCGATGCTAACGGTGGTAGAAACGCACACGTTAGTGAGATAGACTCGATGCTAACGGTGGTAGGGTGAAAACGCACACGTTAGTGAGATAGACTCGATGCTAACGGTGGTAGGGTGAAAACGCACACGTTAGTGAGATAGACTCGATGCTAACGGTGGAATAGAAACGCACACGTTAGTGAGATAGACTCGATGCTAACGGTGGAATAGAAACGCACGCGTTAGTGAGATAGACTCGATGCTAACGGTGGTTGAATTAAAACCAATCCCAACATGACTTTTATGAAGTTGGCGGCACAAGATCCAGGCCCAACGTGACATTTGCGAGGTTGGCGGCACGGAGTCCAGGCCCAACGTGATCTTGTGAGGTTGGCGGCACGAAATCCAGGCCCAACGTGATCTTGTGAAGTTGGCGGCACAAAATCCAGGCCCAACGGGATCTAGTGAAGTTGGCGGCACGAAGTCCAGGCCCAACGTGCTTTTTGTGAACAAGAAATTGAATTTGATTTGTCAAGAAGCAAGAAATTAAACTTGAGTTTTTGATTTTTGACCTTTCTGATTTTTCGAGAGAATCTTTTTCCCAAAAATAATTTGTCCTCAGTGTAGGGCCCTTTTCCCTTCTTTCTTCTCTTTCTTCGGCATCGGCCTTCCACATCGCCAGATGCTTTTCGTCGACTTCAACTGTGAATACCTGCACAGGGGGCTTACATGCACTCAAATTTTCAAGAAAAAAGGCAGCGTGATTGATTTGAAAGTCTTGCTTGACTCTTTGATGAAATCCTCAAATGGACTATAAAAAACTTGCCCCAGTGTGGGCTTATTTTGTGAAATCTTTCAAATAAAAATTTTGCCCCAGCATAGGGCCCATTTGATTGCAAGCAATTGGTTTGGATGCCTCTCCATTTATTTGAACAAAGTAAGAAACTGTGTTTTCTGTATAATGTGAAGAAAATTGAACGTCTTGCTTAACTCATACAGAAAATTTCATGATGAATTTCGCAAAATAATGCCAAATTACAAAGATTTCTTCCCCACTTTTGCATCAATGCTTTGGGTAATGGGTCACCATTCCTTGTTGGCTCGTTTTTCAGGACCAATCAAGTGATTTTATTTTTGAAATGGCTAAGGAAATGGGAGGTCAGAATCTGCATCATTTTTTTTGTGCCCCAATTGTATGTAATCCATTCAATGTCACATCTTAATGAAAGCAAAGAGTTTGTCACCCTTATTTCTTAAGAAAACTTAGTCAACGTATAAGCTTCATGGGCTTGCAAAATTTTGGGTAGAAATGATAGCTAAACATGTGAAATCTGGTTATACCCTTATGATCATGAGTGATCGATGGATTTTTATGAGCATAATCCTCACTTTGGATTGTCACGAAGGAATAAGTCAACGATGGACTTTATTAGCTTGTAATTTGGCTTGAAAACGATAGCTAAAGAAATAATTTTCAAAGGACATTGCACCGAAGATCGCATTTTCAACATTGCCCTCATCTGGACTCCAAATTCTTGGACTTTTTTTTTTATCATCACCCAACAGCATCGAATCTTTTTGCATCTTTCTTTTGCATTCATTCCGCTCGTTTCTCTTTTCTTTTTCCCTCTTTTCCAAAAAGACCCTCGCGGGCTTTCACATGAAGAGCAGTGTCAACCTCACACGTAATCAATTCAGAAATACAGCTAAAATTTTCGACATCAGAGATTTCCTTGACAAGGCCAGTGCAAAGAACAGAAGTCAGGACTTTCGGCTTTGTAATGGGGTCAGGTGGGGTGCCTAAAAAAGTTAAGGCTTGAAGGCAGATTTCAAGAGTGGTTTTAAGTAATCTGAGACCGCATTGTTGTGCCAACCCTACTTTAGGGTTAACTTCAGAATTTGCTCCAGTTTATGCTCACTTGAGGCTTTTTCTCTTTCATTTTCTTTCTTCTTTTTTTTTTTTGATTTTTCGGCCTTCGGCCATTCCTTGAAATTTGCCCCAGTTTATTTTTGAACTGAGGTTCTTTTTTCTTCCTTTGCCTTTTGATTTTGTGGCTTTTCACTTTTTCCACCTCTTGAAATTTTCCTTTTTCAACCCAACTTACCCCAGTGTGGGGTTTGCGATTCTCAGGGTTTGCCAAACGAAGTATTTTATTCTGAAGGCTCAAAAGGGATAACTAGAGATAGAATGCTTGATTGGAAAAGAAGAGGGCCTGACTTTTATTCCATTCCTTACAATAACTCTGAAAGGAAACATTCATTATTGACGAAATTTCTCGCATGTATTTGAATTAATTGACTGAGGAAGACGCCTGTGAAGCATAGATGATCCACCAGATGAAATTCTTCCTTTTTTTTTTTCAACATTGGAACCCAAGTGGAATCAAATTTCCAATTTGCGGTTCTCTCCCTTTTAGCCTTAGCATTTTGGCTTTTCTCTCTCTTTTGGAAAATTCTCCAATCTTCTTCCCCAGTGTGGGGGGCGATCATAAGTGCTTTGAAAAGAACCAGTAATTTTGGCTCAAATGAGGATGCAAGGGATAAAGCAGTGTTTAAATGGTAGAAACGATGGCCAAAGCATCATTCTTACGTTTCATGACAAACCAAAGTAAAGAAATGCTCATTGAGAATCCACTCCCCCTTTTGATATTCGAAAAATTTTTCCATGTAGGGTTGTGATCATCAAGGCGCTTATTTGAAACGAAGTTATTCTTTTAAAGGCTCAAACGGGAGAGCAAATGATAAAATCTGTATGGGTAGAGAAACGAATGCTCAAAGTATCATTCCAAATTTTCAAAACAAATAAGAATAATGCACCCTTTCGCTTTCACTTAGATGTGATTTGAGTCTAATTAGACACTATGGACATCTTTCCAAGTAAAGGTTGCCCCAATGGGGTCAATAGAAGTGGCAAAACATGAATTGTTCAGCGAAGGAGAAAAGGTATCTCATTGGGCCTTTTGAAGGACCTCTCTTATTTTTGAGCACTTTTATTGTACAGCTCGGATCACCAACCTGGTATGCATGAAGATTTTAGAGAGTATACACTTGTGAATCCTCAGACTGAGGTTGGAAAAAATCTCAATTTGGTTTTATTTCTCAAAATTCATCATGAACTCTCCAATGAGTAAGAATAAAGAATGAAATGTACATGAATATAAAAAACAATAATTGTCCAAAAATTTTTGTTGCTGAAAAAATTTGAAACAAAATTTCTCGTTCAATTATGATACAAATGAGAAGAAAAAACTTCTAAAGAGCCCCACATATATACTCTTTTTGTCTCCCTTCCTTTTAGAGCAAAAATGTATTAACACATCAAATAAACAGAATTTTCCTTTGAAAAACAATTATAAAGCCTCTCAGAGATTTTGGCCTAGAGCCTTCAGATGGATCTTTCATGTCCCCGTGGCAAGATCTACCCAAGAATCAAATAATACTTGTAACCTTCAAACTTTATTGGACCAAAATTATCATCAGATATAGAAGAATGTTTTCGCCTTATTGAAACATTTTATGAATGCAGGGGAGGGGAAAACAAAAGAAAAATACCCCGAGTTAGTAGGCAAAACTGCAAAATCGGTATGCATGTCCTATGGGGGAGCCCTTTTATGCCAAGGGTAGGCCTAGCATGAAAATGCAATCCTCTAGGGTAAACACTATACCATACCTGACGGATCTGATCAACTCATTGAGTGAAAAATAATTTGAAAAATTTGGCCATTGGAGTGACGAGAGATTTGTCAAAATGAGGACAACGTCCGAATAGATTGATCACCTTTGATTTGCAAAACGCATGGGTTTGACCTTGACGAACTCCTATCAAAGAGATTGGAATTCGTTGATAAAATTTCTCAGTGAATTACGGGTCAAAACCCTAATTGATCAAGTGATTGGATGCAATGGACGGTTTTCTTCAAAATTGACTAGATTTTCCAATTTGAAATTTGACAATGAAACCCTAATAGGGCAAATGGGTTGACAATTTATTTAAAAATCGACCGGATTACCCTAAAAAGGGAAACAGGTCAAATGATTTGAATGAAATTTAATTTATCCAAAATTAATCAGATCACCCTAAAAAGGGTAAATTGATCAAATAGATTGAACGAAACTTGATTTATTCAAAATCGGCTCGATTGCCCTAAAAATGGGTAAATTGGCCAAATGAATGATTTATTCAAAAATCGGCCGAATGACCCTAAAAAGGGTAAATCGGTCAAATGAATTGACGATTTATTGAAAAATAGACCAGGTGACCCTAAAAAGGGTAAATTGGTCAAATGAATTGACGATTTATTGAATGAATTGGCAAAATGAATTGGTTGAATTGTCCGGCCATTGGTTAATTCAAAATTATTGAGGTGCATTAGTCTATGACCTTCTAAAAATCAAATTTCGGCCTCAATTTATTTATCGTCTCAATAGGAGGAATCATTTGTGAATTTCTTCAAATTAATGTCCTTCACGCAAGGGATTTTTACCAATTTTTGATAAAATGGCCAAAAAGTGATTATTAGATGCTCATATTCCAAGGATCACTCTATGAAAATGATCGGATCCTACCTTACCTTGTGCACTACCCCTTTGGATGGTACAAAATGTAAACGTGCAAGTCTCACTGGATTAAGTATCCGAGACACAAGGTGGCTTATTCCTAACACGGGATTCCCTAAATGGCATTCCCTTCTAGGGTTTATGCATGATGCCAGTTTATTAAAGCAGTAAAACATGCAATTTGAAATGAAATCATGACCTAAAAGGACCTTTTATACGCCAAGGTAGGCCTATAATGCTATGCAATTATTGATCTATGAATGCAATATACCAAAATCTTTAAACGTGCAATAACCTATCTACGAGGGTAGGTTCTAAAAGAAGGTCATGCCAGACCTCTTATTTGCTAGGGTTTGTGAATGCAATGGGGACAAAAACCAAGAAAGGTTAGTTCAATCACATAAATACACATAACACATTGTAGCAACGAAAATCAATACAAAGAAATAAAGCTATCAAAAGGGAAAAAGGGGTTGGACCCCTCCCCTCGTGAATAGTGTCCCTAATAGGGTAAGGCAGACGCTATCCTAGGTAACACTATCATGGATGCATGAGGTTAGGGCTCACTAATGCAGCTAGACTCGATAGGTTTTAGGTCCCCGAACCTTCAGACTTGGAAACCAAGGGTCATCAATCCCAAGGTTCTTTGTCGGTGGTTCGAGCGATTCCCCAGACATTGCTACGCACACGTCGTGTCACGGCCACATGTCTGAGTGAATCTATCAAAAATCCTCAATCTTCGACTAAAAGCTATAGGCTATTAACCCAAAGCTTAAAGCGGAAGATTAAGTGACCCCTCGGATCGTGCTACGCACACGTCGTGTCACGATCACACGTCCAAGTGGGTCGCCTAAAAATCCTAACAGGGTGGAGTGGCGTGACAAGCCACTAAAAGAAAAATAAATGAGGGACGAAAAATTAAAGCGTATGCACGTATGCTAGTGCTCGTTTGGAGGGGAGGGATCAAGAACCCACGCGAGGCTCTAGGGTATATCCCCCCACCCAAATGCAATGCAAAGCGCGAGATAAAACAAGTAAAATATACATCCAAACAACCAATCATACATACGTGAGTGAGGGAGTAGTTTGATACGCGTGCAAGGCCAAAAGTCCTAAAAATAGAAAAATGCAACCCTAATATCCAAATGCTATGCATAAAAAGGGTAGAAAAGGGAAAAGAATGGTCAAATCAAATGCTTGGACCCACTTAGGAAATCCCCAGTGGAGTCGCCAACTGTCGCGCCCCACTTTTTGAATGTGTGTTGTGATGTGGTGTGTGGTGTGAGTGTGCGTGTGATATACATGTGAACGTGTGCGAAATGAAAAGTAAAAGGCCATGGGACTTAAGAATGCGACGATTTGGCCAAGTGAAGTTCAAAAAGGGTTTTTTTAATGAAAATGGAGTCGCCACTTGGTATCGAGTTAGGGTGTACCAAGTCACCCAAAAATGATTTTTTGTTTTTGAATGAAAAAAAGTAAATAAACCCTTTTAAAGAACTTTTTGGGTCTACGTAACCAAAAGAGGGATCGGGGGTCACATTTGACGAAGGGGAAGGCAAGGATAAAAATCCAAGGCACCCCTTCGACCTAGCCAAGGCTAGTTGCGTGACTTAAACCAATTTTTCCCTAATTTTTCTACCCAAGGTATGTATCGCGTGTTGGATATGTCTATATGAATGCAAAACCCTAGACCTAGGGGTATGGGGGGAAATTTCTCTTCAAAAGGTTGAGTGGTGCCAATCACATTAGTTGTGAAGCCCAATAATGATCCTTTTGGAGAGGTCACACCTAAACCTAAATGACGTAAAAAATGAGTGGAATGCATGCCATGTGAAAGTGTGAGTTTGTGTGAAGTGGGAAGATTGATAAAAATAATAAGATATAAGTGAAGGTGTGCGAATGTAGATGAAAGTACTCGTGTGCGAGTGAAGATAAAAATGCTCGTGTGCAAGTGAAGATAAAAAAGTGTTCGTGTGCAAGTGGAGTTAAAAGAGTGTTCGTGTGCAGGTGAAAGTGATAAAAAGGTGCATGTGTGCAAATGAGACAAAAGTGAAAGTGTGATGATAGAGTGGATTGAGAATGCATGAGCCTAGGGAATGCAAGCAAGATGGGTACGGGGAGACCTAAATCGTGACTCAATTTGCCCTTTGATAGAGGGAATACAAGCGTGCTAAGGCTTAGAAAAAGCCACACTCGTCTATATCCCATATTTAAGGGGACTCTTCAGGCAAATGTACCCTAACTAGCATGAGATGCAAAAATCCTAAAATGAGGGAAAAGGGGCTCGAGGAGCATGCCAAATGATAAAACTAAGAAAAATGCATGACATGTAGTGAACATGCAAATATGCACTAACAAAAAGGGATGGCCTAATGAGCCACAACTAGCATTGGACTAGTGTGGTGACGTACATTCATCCATTCCATTCATTCATGGTTATGAAAGCAAGTAGACATGCCAAAACGCTCGTAAACACGTAGCACGTAGCACTTAGCATGCTCGACTAGATGCAAGAGCCTACTAAAGCAATTAAACATGTAGCAACAAAAACAAGCAACCAAGGGGAAGGGGAAATGGACCAGATGCTCTACGAGCCCTAGCTATTACAAGCCAAGAGGTGTACACATACCCCATGAAAACATAAAGGGAAAGGGTGAATGGACCAGATGCTCTCCGAGCCCTATCTATTACAAGCCAAGAGGTGTACACATACCCCATGAAAGCATAAAGGGGAAGGGTGAATGGACCAGATGCTCTCCGAGCCCTATCTATTACAAGCCAAGAGGTGTACACATACCCCATAAAACTTAAATAAAAGTAAAAACAAGCAAATGCAGGCAAGGAGGTAAGGAAAGCGGAGTAGGCATGCATATTCACATAACACGTAGGAGCACGTAAGGCTAAATGTAGTGCAAATGAGGGATAGAGTGTACCTCCCTTGAATTGACGCCCCAATGAAGTGGAATTATTCAATTACCCTCCAAAATAATAAAAAGGTCAAGGCACCACTTTATTTAAGAAAAATTAAAAGAAATGGGCAAAACAAGGCTCACCTAGTCATAAGGTCCCTAAAGTCATAACTTAAGTGCAATTTAAACTAGGCATGGTAATTAATTAAAACAAACAAACAATGAAGTGGCACAATTTAAAATTAACAAGGACCAAAATGATGAAATTCTCTAATTGATTGGGTCATAGTGAAATAAGGAGAGACTTGGGGGGTTAAAGTCCAATTTTAGAATTTATTTCATGCATGCATACGTAAAGAACTTAAAATTCTGCAACTAAAAGGAATGAATTCTGCTGACTTTTTGTCCCAAGCTTGCGGCAATGTCCAGATGCAATTCTATCCGTTTACCATGGAAACAAAATTATCAACTAAACCCACAACTTCATGGTGGGATTGAAACAAACAAAATTGGAGCTGACCAGCAAAAGAAAAACTAACAGCAAAAGAAAGAAAAAGAAAAAATGCAGCAAAACCTTCGACAATCAAGAACAGGCGCACACTACTGCCTTTTCCTTTCAAGTAAAGATTCCAGATTTAATCCAGAACTATTCATCTAGACTTCAACTTAAATTGAGCAACGAAACTACATGATGATCACAATCCAATGGCCAGAAATTTGGAAAGATCTTATGCAAAAATACTGGAAAAATATGCAAAAATCTGAAGAACAAAACTGCTGCAACTTTCTTTGTTCATTCAAGACAAATTTCATGCAAACAGGTTCACTGAATACCAGGATTTTAACTCTCAGCTATCAACTAAAACAATAGCTAGACTTTGTTGCAGGTCCAAAGCAAAGAATCTAAGCAAACCGTCAGGGATTAAAAGGAACTAATCAACAAAAGAATGGAAAAAGTGCAGCAGAAATTTTTCTTTGCAACTTGCTGTGCTTCATTACCGAAACATTACCAGCCAAACCTCAACTTTTGAATCAAATGATCATAAGACATTCCCCAAATCATCAACCAAGCCAAATAAGACACTCATTGCAAGATCAAATAAGAAAATTCAGGTTGATGACTGCTAAACACAAAGGGGCGGCAGAAAATTTATAACAGCCCAAACAAAAATGCAGCAAAACTCTTCTCCATTCTCTGTGATCTTACAACTTCATTAGCCATTCAGTGAGCTTACATTAGATTCCAGAATCATCATAAAACGTTAGCTTAGACATGCAAACCAAGAACTCTAACAAATCCAGATTACATCAATAAGGACCAAAGATATAGCCTTTCCAACAAGATTATCAAGCATCTGCTTGGCTCTTCAACTCACGGACAAGATGGGCAAGCCTTTTGAACCGAATAAATGAGAGGAGGGAATGGGAAACAAAAAGGGACCGGTCATGAACAATTAAGTGACGTTCATTTCTAGCTAAAATGCAAATTTTTAGATGTCTTAAAAGAACACAAACAGCATGCGATTGATGCAAGACCCATAACAGAGCAAGAACTCAGATTTCATATGAAATGACAATAGACAAACAAAAGGGTGAAGGTTACCTGTTCACTGCCGTTGGAGCTGAAGCTTCATCCTGGGTTCGACGACAATAGGGAAACAGCTTCTGATGAGGAAATCTACTGGGGATGTTCAACCTCCTCCTTGTTTTCTTTTGAATCGATCAGTTCCTCCTTTTCTCCCGTCCTTGCTTGATTTTTCTTCAGCCTTCAATGCTTTCGTAAGCCACAAAGTCTAACCAGCCGCCCCTTCGTCATTTGATTTCTATTTCTTCCCTCTAATCCTCAGCCCGTAACCCCTTGAAAAATTCTCCTCTTGCTCGCGGCTTCCCCTTTCAGAAACCCCCGCAGCTTTTCTTTCTTTTCCTTTTGCTTGTGTTTTTTCCGTCTGCTAGCTCTCCCACGATGAAGCTCCCTCTCCTTCCTCAGGTTTCTTGCCCAGATCTCTTTCCTAGTTTGCTGCCGTCAGCTTGCTCTCCCAAGAACTCTCCTCGCTCTCCCTCGGTCTCTTTCTTTTCCTGATCCCGCCGTTCACTCTCTCCTTGCTCTTTTCTGTTTCTCTCTTGCTCCAGTTTTTCTTTCCGTTCACTCCCCTCAATGAAGTCCCGTAGCCCTCTGCCTTTCTCTACGCCGTATCCTCTCTATCCCCTTTGCGGCTGTCCCTTCTTTTTTCTTTTATAGGAGGTCAGCCAACCCTAAAGCCTTGAACATCTCTTCCATATTTGCAGCTAAGGGCTGCCCGAGGTCCTCCTTGCAAAGCTGCGACAAAACGCAGCTTTCTGCATTTGTCTTTGTTTTTTTTTTTTTTAAAAGATATTTAACAAAACCAAAAATGATAATAATAATAACAATAATAATAACAAAACCCACTTAATTAACATTGGATAAAATAAACAAACTAGAAACAACAAAATGCAATTTTTTTCATTTTCCATTTTCAACATTTTTCCTTTTTTCTTTTTTCCCTAAATGAACCAAACAAAAACAAAATTTAAATTAAGTAGAAATGACTAAAATAGATAAATAAAAACAAAAATGCTATTTTTCTTTTTTTTTCTTTTTCCTCTTTTTTCATGATTTTTCCTTTTTTCATTTCTTCATGATTTTCTACGCTAAAACTTAAAAAACAAAAACTAAAAAACTAAAAAGTAAATAAAACTAAAAATAAAATAAAATAACATCTAAAGGGGCAAAACAAAAATGCAAACCATTTAAAACAAAAATCATGAGATAAACAAAAATCAATAGACAAGACTTATCACTAAAACGAAGCATATAAATCAATTCAAAATTTGGTGTCTACAACACCGATGTCGGGTGGGAGGTACCTCTCATGTCAACTCAAAACTATAAACGTACAATCGACCACTGAGCGATAGTATGTACCACACCGATTCGGGTGGGAGGTACCTCTCATTCGACTCAGACTCATAAATGGAATAAGTAAAGTTCTACGGACTATTAGATGGAACTTTGGTAAAACAAATGGAAGTGAGCTCCTAAGAGCTCCCGTATCCTTCTGGAATGTGTCTTGTGAATATTCGAGATTTACTTGAATGTTATTGTTTTATCTCTCATGTCAGCTTTATTGTTACTTGAATTACCTGCTTGCATGATTTTTTTTCTTTTTTTTTTTTGGCCTCACGAGCATCCGCTCACCCCGTTAGACTTGTTTTCTTTAACAGGAGCTAAAATGGAAGGAATTATGGAGAGGTCAACTTGATGGCCTCTGATTAGAAGTTTGAATGTATTCATTTAGATAATTTT
>NW_020862506.1:0-26195 GCF_003713205.1 Coffea eugenioides | reverse complement strand
CTAAATGCTGGAAAAAACTTACGGGACACAAAAGAATGGGAACACACTGCATCACTAACATAAACTAAAGAAAATGACTTGACTTGATCCAACCGAATTCCAAGTGCTCTAATGCTAGCTCAATATCGTATCATTCCCCTCCTCTTGAAAGCGATTTGCCCACAAATCGAAGCGCGAATGATGCTAAGGAGAGTTACATGCCGACGGATCAGCCTTGTGATGATCACGAGCCAAGACTTCATCCAAAACAAAAACCAACAATAGCAATGCTTGAAAGACCTCATTTAGCTCCTTGAATTGCACAAACCAGCCACAAATCATGACCCACCGGATCTGATTCTTCACACGAACACAAGCAATTAGCAATGGCTGGTGTAAGAGTACCTAAAGTTGTACCTCTGGTTTCCATGAGATAAGGGCCTTCAAAATGGTTCAAGGTGTATCCCATGAAGCCGAACTCCTCAAACTTGAATAAGCTTACAAAGTACGCAAGCTGATTTGGCACACAATTAGCCCCATAGTCTCCATCTTCACAAAAAGACATAGCAACAAAAGAAAGTGAAATCGGATAGTAATCATGCATGTCCTTGGCCTCTTGTTTAACCTGTGAAAAAGAAAGGAAACTAGTAGCAAATGTGTTTGTAAACAAGCTATGTTTCCTAACTTCGTTCACTCCTTTAGTCGAGCACACAAGATGATGAGGAGGTCGAGAGAGCTATCCAAGTGGAGCAAGTGAAGGTGCCAATGGGGCCTATGACACGAGCTCGCGCGAAGAGGTTGAATGAAACACTACAAACCTTGGTTCGTGCAGCCTGAGAGTCAAGTGGAGAGCCAAAGGCCATTGAGGGGCCACAACGAAGCTAGAGATGTTATCCTACTTTCGGCCATCCATGAGGATTAGTTGTGTCAAATTCGGCCAGGGGCCCATGATCCATTACTAGTTTTAGTAGAGTGTAATGAAAAGGTCCAACTAGCTTGTGGTTTGGATCTTAGTCGTTGTTTAGTCCTTGGGCCAATGATCTAGGCCATGTGGGCCACATTAGTGAGTAGCTTGGCCCATTAGTCTACATTACTAATTAGTATTTAACTTAGAATTTCGGTTGTCATACTCAGTTTTTGATGATTAATAAAATATACTTGAGAGTTCTCTCAAAGCTTCATTGAAGCACCTTGAATATCTTAGATTCAATTCTTTGGTATTCAATTGGTTTATCAATCTAGGACCGCGCTAGATTGTGGCATCTTCTACCAATACCGAGGTTTGTTGACCACGTGATCAACGGGTTTAGGTGATTTCGCTGCGTTCGTTTGTCATCAACGTGAGTCCTAACCTTCTAGATCCTAGCCTTTCTGTACGGGTTGCATCACAAGGTTGGTGCCGTTCGTATCAGCTGGTATCAGAGCTAGTTGATGGTATCACGTATATCCCTTGTTCCTTGTTTCCTTGCGTCGTTTTCTTTGTCTTGTTTTGTGTCAATTCTGTCCGTTGTTGTCTCAATCTGCCCACATAAGTCCGCATCTGTTTTGTCGTGTTTTTTGAATCAAAAAAATCTGTTTTGTAGTCAAGTGTTGTGTTGTCCATCGTTCGTGTGTTGTTGCGTCGTAATTCTGTCCGTTGTTTGTCAAATCTGTCCAAGTCTTTCCGTGGCTGTTTACCTTGTTCGTGGGTCAAAAAAAATTCTGTTTGGTACTCATTGTAGCGTTAATCTCACCTTTGTTGCTTGAGTTGTAGTTCTGCCCGTTTTAGTTTTCCATTGCTCGGTTGGTCGTCGCGTCTTGGCAACTTGTCGTGCTTGTTGTGTCGCATCCTTGGGGGCTGCCGCACCTTGTGTTAAGCCGTGAGGGTCATTAGGGTTTATTGAGTCGAAAAAAAAGAGAAAAAGAAGGAAAAGAAGTAGCTGCCGTGTCTTCCTCTTGCTTGTCCGAATTAGGGTTCTCAATTCTTGAGAGAGACAAGTAAGGGCTGTCCGAAATTTCCTTTGTTACCTTGTACGACTTAGTGACTTGTTTGTTTGGGAGTTGTGCAACCATTTTGATAATCTTGGATTTTGGAAACAACCCAAAAGTGTTTTGAGTAGTTTGGCAAGTGCATGAAATCTGAGTTGGTTTCCTTTTTTTCGGCCAAACACAAAGTTACTTGCAGCCATCTAGGTCAAACCTAGCAGCCGCACCTTGTGTCTCACATTATTCAAAAAAAAAAAAAACAGCAAGCAAAGCAATTGTTTCGGCCAAGCCAAGAAAATTTCAGAATTTTATTGCCAATCATTTGAAATACTACATAGTAGCCAAAACAAAAACAACAAAAACAAAATCAAAAGTTTTGGTCCACTACTTCTTGAAATTCTTGAACCCTTTGAGCCTTGGAAGCTTGTTTCACTCTCCTAGTAAAAAGCTTCTTGTATTCTCTTGCGGTGGTGAAGGGTTTCCTTGGTTTTGGAGTGTATTTCTTGGGGACATCTTGGGTAACCCGTTGGGGGGGAGCCTGAGGAGGGTTGTTAGTCTCACCATCTTGATTGTCCATAGCGAGTTGATCTTGTTTTGAGGGAGCCGAATTGCCAAGTTGTTGAGATCAGATTTGTCGCACTTAATTGTTGCATTGGGGGTAGAGTGCCACGGCCATTAGAGTATTAATAACCTAAGACCACTTGATTGTCTGCCCAAAGCCCGATTGGTTTCCTAATCTTGAAAGGTTTCCTAATCTTACAAGCTTTCAAAATCAACCTACTAAATGATACGTTCCTCGATCAACTCGTTTCGAGACACGTAGCACGTTTGCCCAAGGACCTAGCAAGGTTGTCCAACGCTTGGATTGCAGGACCTAGAATCAAACGGGCCACACGATTTGATTAAAGGCGGTAGAACGGCGACTCCGATGAAGGTGAATACTCTAGGGAATAGGCCGGTAGAACAATCAAGGACAAGACGCAAAATTGCTCGATAACCCTTGCCAGAAGCAAGTAAAGCTCGAAATTCTCACAAGGAAGAAAGTCAAAAAACTAAGTAATTTTATTCATAAAACATCTATCCTCAAACCTTACAAAGCAAGCCTTTTTATAGGCTAAGGGCTAATAAAACCTAAGGAAAACATGAAAGGGAATTCGGCCATCTTGGGTCAAGATGGGCCGGCCCATGCTCTACTAAAACAAACTAATCCAACTCTAAATAACCGCATTCTAACACTAAGGCCTAAGGCCCTATTCGGCCAACTCACTTGGAGGCCCACTTGACTCTTCATGGGCTTAGATCATGGTGTCGATAACTTGATTGTCTCCTTCCAAGCCTTCAATATCTCTATGAAAACCTTGAGTCAAGACCGCCATCCGTGCACACATCAGTCCCCTCCACTTGAGAAGGATTTGTCTTCAAATCTGGATGGAAATGAATAAGATGAACAAGAGTTGGTAGTATGAAACCGCAAATCTAGCGCCTCCATATTGGCCCTTTTAGATTGAATGATACTTGCAGACATCATGATGAGTATAAGTCGGTGCACATGTCTCTTGGGTCAGTTTGAAAATGCCCACAACCTGCCAAGAAAAACTCATGACTTTACTCCAATGGCTCCTCTTGTTCGTATCACTAAATTTTCTCCCTACTCCTACATTTTAGCCGCCATTCTTACCTAGATTTTAGGGTTTCCTTAGCCATTCATCTTACACATTCCAAACCGCCACCTTGTTCCTAATTTTTAGGGACTCTTTTCCTACACTTTAGCAACATTTTCTCCTACCTTTTAGCCTCCATTCCAGCCACCACCCTTACCCTACTTTTTAGGGATTTCTTTCCCCTACATTTTCGCCACTACTTATTCCTACTTTTTAGGGGTTGCCTTAACCTCTTTCTTACCCTTTTCTATTCGGCCACTCTTCCTACATTATAGGGAGTTAATCGCCACCATTTCTTTCCATTAGTTGCACATTCGGACCTACTAAACAATCAAGGCAGCTTGCGTTTCTAAAAAAAAAGAAGAGTATTTTTCCTTTTTTTTGTCGTGTCTTTCCTTCATTTCTATCCGTGCCTTAGTCTTCTTTGTTTCCTTTCATTTGAGTCGTGCCATTTCCATTGTCCCTTGAGTCAATCATTCCATTATTCTCCATTCCATTGAGGATTGCCACCCTCTCGTGCTCCAAAATTGGAAGTTGATTGTTTGCCTGGGAGGATTTCTAATTTCTTCAAGGTAAGCTATCAAGAGGGCTTGAGAGCATTGGCGAGATTATTAGAGTGCTCTTTGAGTGACATACACGAGAGCTGAGTGTACTGATGTGTGCACGGGTCTCGGCCCACGTAACGACCCAGTTCGAGTTCCATTGGGCCCAGTCACACGTGCACGGGCCAAGCTCTTCAAAGAATCACTCCAAGCCCTGGTTCGAGTAGTCCAAGACCAACATGGAGTGCACAAAGATATTGAGGGCTTAGAGAGAGACAATCAAGCCATTTACACCATGATCCAAGCCCACGGAGACCCAAGTGAGCCTGCAAGAGGATCGGCCCTATAGGGCCTTAACCTTAGTACTTGTTAGACTGGATTAATGTGTCTTCATAGCTCATTGGGCCAGCCCATCTTGGACACCAAGATGGCCGAACTCTTTGTCATTATTTCCTTAGGGTTTTTAGTCACTTTAGCCTATAAATAGGCTTGCTTTGTAAGGTTTTAAGGTAGTCGTTTTATCATAAAAATTCAGCATTGTTTTCTCTTACATTCGAGAGTTACAATTCCTTTACTTGCTTTGGCAAGGGTTTTGAGCAGTCTTGCGTTCTGTCCTAGATTGTTCTACCGACCTATTCCCCTGGAGTATTCACCTTTATCGGAGTGTCGCCTACCGTCTTGAATCATATCGTGTCGTCCGTTTGGTTCTAGACCTCGCAATTCCAAGCGTTGGACATCCTCGCTAGATCCTTGGGCAAACGTGCTACGTGTCTCGAAACGTGTTGATCGAGGAACGTATCAGTTGGCTTCAGAGCTTTGGTAGAGGTATCTTTCGTTATATCCGTAGTCTTGTCTTAGTTTTCCTTGTTTTCCGCTGCCTTGTCTTACGAAAAAAAAAAAATCTGTTCATTAGCATTGTTGCTTGTTGTGCCGTTTCCTTTCTTTGTGTTGTCAAGAAATTCTGGTCGTTGTTCTTGTTGTTGAGTCCGTGGTCAAATCTGTCCGTTGTTAGTCAAAAAAAAAAACACAAACAAAATCTGTTTGCATCGCTTGTCCAAAAAAAAAAAAAACAAAGAAAAATTCTGTCCGCTAGTTCTTGTTCTTGGTCGCGTCAAATTTCTGGTCGGTCGCATATGTTGTTGCTAGTTCTAATCTGCCCAGATTTTGTACTCGAATTGCAACCATTCTGCCCAGCAAGTGGTCCTAGCCGAAACTGAAAAAAAAAACAAAAAAGGAAAACCCCGGCTAGGGTTTTGTGCGGCTAGGGTTCTTGTGGTTGCCAAATCTGTCCAAGTGTTTGATTGTTTAATCTAAGTTGTTAAGTTAGTTTTCTAAACTGATTTGTGGATCAAACTTGTTGGAGTTGTGAATCTTGAAGGAAATCTACAAGAGTTTTAGGTTTCTTGAGTTTCTTGAATTTAATCTTGAAGTTCTTGGAAGTTCTTGATAAAATCTTGGAGTTTTGGGGCTGTTGGGTGAAGTAAATTAGGGCCTGACCAAAAACGGGGTTTTGAACCCTTTCGGCCAGGTGTAGTTCTTTTGCCTAGTTAAAAAAAAAAAAAAAATAGAATCGAAAGGAAAAGAAAGAAGAGCAATCGGGTGGCACAACAAGAAGCAAGGGGAAGTCGAATTTTATTGCCAAGATCAGTTTTGTTTACATCGTGCTTGTACCCAAACAGAAAATTCGAACAAAAGAAAAAGAAAAGGAAACAAACTCAAAAGTTTTGGCCAACCTCTTCTTGGGGTTCTTGATCTTGAGTCTTGGAAACTTGAACCACCCTTCGAACAACTTGATCACCTTGAGCCTTGAACACTTGCACTTCCTTTCTTATAAAAAGTTTCTTGTAAGATCTTGCATCCATACGTGGTCTTCTTGATTGAGGAGTGAATTTCTTGGGAGGTTCTTGAGTAACATCACTCGCATGCCCTTGGGAGTCCATTGGAGCCGAATTTCTGGAGTGACAAGGACCAAACCTGTCTTGTAGGAGAGAGGGCGAATTTCTTGTTCTTGGAGTAGAGAGGGAGCCGAATTGCTTGGGTAAGTGTGCGGCTGTGAGGGGAGGTTTAATAGGAGACAATAGCCGACCTTGGGAGGGGTTCAAGAAGGAAGAAATCTGGAAATTTCAGTGGTCCAATTCTGGTTTGTGTTGTGAGCATAGTGGGCGGCTGCTTAAGAGGGATTATAGGGTTTCTCTTAGCCGACTTTGGGAAGGGAATAAGAGGGAGGAATTCTGGAAATTTTCGGTTGAAGGAGGGAAGAAACCAAGCTGTTTTGAGAAGAATTAGGAAGTTCCTTAAGCAAGGTCTTCAAAGGAAGTTTCCAACTCCAACTTGTTTTCCAACTTAGTTTAGGAGACTAAATAACCTACTTGGATAGCCCTTGGACATCTCCTGTTTTTTCTCCTCCATTTTTGGATATTCTCCTACATTTTAGGAAACTACTCCTACATCTTAGGAATTCTTAGAGTGTCCTTTCTTGGCAATATTTTCCAAATCTGTCTACCGCCCTAAGACTTCCAAAACCGTTCTTCCTTCACCACAATCTCATCCAAACCGTGTCCTTCACTCTTGTTTACTCTTGTGGGAAAAGTTGGTGACAAATTGTGGGACTCGCGCAACATTCCTCAATTACCTAGACCAACAGGTAAAGGTACTTGGTAAGTTTCGTAGAGTGAATTGAGCACTACACACGAGCGTGAGGGATATACTAAGGGAGTGAGGTGAGGATTATATTTGCACTTTCTTTTGCTTTTGCTTGTTACTAACCTTTGCAGGGGCATCAAGCGAGACATGGAGCAACAAGCAAACACCGATCATTCCTTGTTGTTCGCCGCAATGAAGAATGAGCTAAGGCGGATCAGCGAACAACAAATGGAGACATTACACAATCGTTTTGACGAGTTGTCTAGGAGTCTCACACGAGGCTCTCGTTCTAGATCCCACAATCGGAGTAACCACAGCACCAAAGAGGCAAATGGCGAAGACTACTCCGCTAGTGAGGATGAGGGGCGACCCGAGAGGCCCACAAGGGACGCGCCTAAGAACGAACTCAAGGGGATTAAAATTCAAGTCCCCGCATTCAAAGGCAAAAGTGATCCTGAAGCTTACTTGGAGTGGGAAGGCCATATCGAGATGGTCTTCGACTGCTACGATTACACCGAGGAACAAAAGGTTAAAGTTGCCACCGTGGAGTTCACCGACTACGCACTAGTCTGGTGGGACCAAGTACGGACCCACAGGAGAAGGATGGGCGAACCACGTGTCCGGACTTGGCGAGAACTCAAGGCACTAATGCGCAAACGATTTGTTCCTAGCTACTACAATCGCGATCTTCATTCTAAACTTCAAACTCTCACTCAAGGCAACATGAGTGTGGAAGACTACTACAAAGAGATCGAGATGGCCATGATGAGGGCCAACATTCAAGAGGACAATGAAGCCACGATGGCTCGGTTTCTTAGAGGACTCAATCCCGACCTTCAAGAAGCCTTGGAGCTCCAACATTACTTGGACATGCACGACCTTCTAGAACTCGCTATCAAGGCCGAGCGGGGGAAAAAGCTAAGACGAGGGACACGTCCTGATGTGTGCACGGACCTTAGCCCAAGTAATGACCCAGTCCGAGTTCCATTGGGCCCAGTCACACGTGCACGAGCCAAGCTCTTCAAAGAATCCCTCCAAGCCCTTGTTCGAATTGTCCAAAATCAACATGGAGTCCATAGAGATATTGAAGGCTTGAAGGATTTTAATCGAGTTATCTACACCATGACCCAAGCCCATGAAGACTCAAGTGGGCCTCCAAATGAGTTGGCCGAATAGGGCCTTAGGCCTTAGTAGTTATTTAGCAATTGATTAGTGTTTAAGTAAGAGCATGGGCCGACCCATCTTGTCCCAAGACCATGGGCCGACTTTTCCCTTTCCTAGTCCCTTTAGGGTTTCAGTCACTTTAGCCTATAAATAGGCTTGCTTTGTAAGGTTTTAGGTAGTGGTTTTATCATAAAAAATCAGTATTGTTTTCTCTTACGTTCGAGAGTTACAATTCCTTTACTTGCTTTGGCAAGGGTTTTGAGCAGTCTTGCGTTCTGTCCTAGATTGTTCTACCGACCGATTCCCCTGGAGTATTCACCTTCATCGGAGTGTCGTCTACCGTCTTGAATCATATCGTGTCGTCCGTTTGGTTCTAGACCCCGCAATTCCAAGCGTTGGACATCCTCGCTAGATCCTTGGGCAAACGTGCTACGTGTCTCGAAACGTGTTGATCGAGGAACGTATCAGTTGGCTTCAGAGCTTTGGTGGAGGTATCTTCCGTTATATCCGTAGTTTTGTCTTAGTTTTCCTTGTTTCCGCTGCCTTGTTTTAAAAAAAAAAAAAAAAAAAAACCATCACTGTTCATCGACACTGTTCACCGTTACTGTTCATCCCGAACACAAAAATCTGTTGGTGTGTTATCTCCTTTGTGTTGTGTCTAGTTTGTTGATAATTTCTGTCCACAACTTGTTTCTTGCGTTTGAGTCGTTTGTTGCATCAAAAAAAAAATTCTGTTCGTGTGTTTCCTTGTGTTGCAAATCTGTCCGCTGTTTAGTACCTCGTTGTTGCGTCCAATTTCTGGTCAAAGTTGTGCCCAATCTGTCCGTGGGTGTTGTGGCCTGTTGTCTAATACATTTGGTCCGTTAGTCACCCCTTGTTGCGTCAAAGAAAATTCTGACCGTTCGCATCACATCGTTGCTTACAAATCTGTCCATAATCTTGTGCGTTGTTTCTGTCAAGCTGGCTGTGGTTTGTGCGCACTTGGAACGTACAAATTTCTGGTTGGAACGTACAAATTTCTGGTTGGAACTCCAAAACTATTTTGGTTAAGTTGGTTGACGTTTGGGCAGTACGAAAACCCACCTTTGTGCGGCTAGGGTTTCCTTGGCGGCTAGGGTTTTTTCATCGTCGCTAGAGTTCCCTATTTTGCGTCCAATCTGCCATGCGTGAGTTGTTGACAATCTGACCGCATATGGTGTCCTTGTTGCACCCAAATTCTGTCCAAAGTAGATAGCCTAAGCCGAAGCTACAAGAGGACAAGGAAGCAACGGCTAGGGCTCTTGGCGGCTAGGGTGTCCTTGTCGACAATCCTATAATCTCTCATCCATTTTAGGAAACTTTCCTATATTCTCTTATCCATTCTAGGAAACTTTCCTATATTCTCTCCTACATTTTAGGAATACTCTCATACATCCTCTCCTGTATTTTAGGAATACTTTCATACATTCTCTCCTAAATTTTAGGAACACTCTCCTACATTTTCTCCTACATTCTCTCCTACATTTTAGGAAATACTCTCCTACATTCTAGGAACCCACTCCTACATTTTAGGAAGCTAGGGTTCCTTTCTTTTGTGTCCCCATTGGCGCACTTCCATTTCTGTCCGCCATTATTGGCCTTTCAAAGTCGTCCATTTTTCACTTCATTTTGCACCCATATTTGTGTCTTACCTTCTTGGTTACTCTTGTGGAAAAAGTTAGTGACAATTATTGGACTTGAGCGGCCTTTCTCAACTACCTAACCCAACAGGTAAAGGTATTTGGTAAGTCCATTAGAGTGACATCCATATACACGAGTGCGAGTGGATACACGTAAGGGAGCGTGAAAGGCAATATCTTCGGTTTCGTTGCTAACTTTTTGCAGGTTCCCTCATACGTCATGGCGAATACAAGACGCATAAAAGCTAGCCCACAACATTGTCTTCCTGATCCTAAGGGAGTCAAAGAAGTGGCATTACGTGGTGTAGATGAGCAATTGGACATCGTCAAATCTCAGTTGCTTGGTTGGTTTTATACCCGTTGCGGTGTCAAAGATAAAATTTGTAGCTTGGCCATTGATGGGAGTTGTGAAGTCAACCTTGCAAGCGCTATCATGGTTGAGAAATTAAATCTTCCAACCATTGATCATCTTCAACCGTACAAGTTGACGAGCACTCATGGTGATGTTTGGGTTACTAAGCACACACTTGTACCTATTCACATCGGCAAATATGTGGATGAGGTGTTGTGTGATGTAGTCCCAATTCAAGTGACACATGTGTTGTTGGGCAAAGCATGGATGTCGAGGCGAGAAATTAAATATGACGGACATACTAATAAGTATTCCTTTTTATTTAATAGTCATCGTCTTGCACTTGTATCACTTACTTATGACCAACTTTGTATTGATCTAGCATGCATGAAAAGTGAGCTTGAGCGTTATAGAATGGAGAAAAAGCTAGATGAGGGAATTGTGCCTGAAGAGGTAAAACCCGAGGGAGTTGAAAGTAATGAGATAAAAGGGTCAGCTGCTGAACTAGAAAAAGAGATGGAAAAATCTAATGAGATGGGTGGAAAAAAGGAAGAAAAGAGAGAAAGTGGGCTGATCTTGAGCAACCCGGTGAAGACCTATTATTTTCCTAACGAACTTACCTTCGCGTTGTTTAGGGTTTCTACTTTTATACAGATCAAGCAAAGGCAAGTTGAGTTGATCTTGGTGTGTTCCATTCCAAAATCAATTGTAGACTTTGCAAGCCTCCATGGAGTTGGCACTCCAAGAGTTAAACCCCGTTGGTATCCATTCATGGAACAATGTCAACTCAAATCAGTCCACACCAAAGGGGAGTTGATTCGAGCTCGTCTTGAAGGGAACACTCCACATTTTGGGGATCGTTGTGTACCAAGGGTTCGTTTAAAGAACAAGTACCTCAATGACCATTATGATTTTCGTCTTGCTCTTAGTCCATATGAAGCTCCAACATCACCAAATCCGCCTTGGTGCCTTGCAAGTGTGTTCGAGCCGGAGTTCGATTTCATGGGATACACTTCATACCACTTTGAGGACCCTTACCTCATGACCACAAACGATCAAGTTGAGCATACATTGAAGATGGTTTGTGAGATTCAAGGTTCGACAAGGGTTATGTTCCAACTTAGCACATGGGCTTTGCATTGGATGCCATCTGTAGCCATCATAACAAGATTGAGTCGAAGGCATGTAACTCGTCTTGTCACCATTCGTGCTTCAATTTGTGGGCAAATTGCTTTCAAGAGGGGGGGAATGATACGAACAAGAGGAGCCACTGGAGCCATGATACCAACCCTTGTTCATGTCATTCATTTCCATCCAGATTTGAGGACAAATCCTGCTCAAGTGGAGGGGACTGATGTGTGCACGGACCTTAGCCCAAGTAATGACCCAGTCCGAGTTCCATTGGGCCCAGTCACACGTGCACGAGCCAAGCTCTTCAAAGAATCCCTCCAAGCCCTTGTTCGAATTGTCCAAAACCAACATGGAGTCCATAGAGATATTGAAGGCTTGAAGGATTTTAATCGAGTTATCTACACCATGACCCAAGCCCATGAAGACTCAAGTGGGCCTCCAAATGAGTTGGCCGAATAGGGCCTTAGGCCTTAGTAGTTATTTAGCAATTGATTAGTGTTTAAGTAAGAGCATGGGCCGGCCCATCTTGTCCCAAGACCATGGGCCGACTTTTCCCTTTCCTAGTCCCTTTAGGGTTTCAGTCACTTTAGCCTATAAATAGGCTTGCTTTGTAAGGTTTTTGGTAGTGGTTTTATCATAAAAATTCAGTATTGTTTTCTCTTACGTTCGAGAGTTACAATTCCTTTACTTGCTTTGGCAAGGGTTTTGAGCAGTCTTGCGTTCTGTCCTAGATTGTTCTACCGACCGATTCCCCTGGAGTATTCACCTTCATCGGAGTGTCGTCTACCGTCTTGAATCATATCGTGTCGTCCGTTTGGTTCTAGACCCCGTAATTCCAAGCGTTGGACATCCTCGCTAGATCCTTGGGCAAACGTGCTACGTGTCTCGAAACGTGTTGATCGAGGAACGTATCACGTCCTTTCCAATCTTCTAACACCACTTCATGGAGGGGCAACCAACCACGAAGGGCGACCCACGAAGTAGGAAGTGCGGCGATACCCACCTCTGCTAACCGATTCCAAGGTAACACCTCTAACCGTAATGCCTACTCTACACCTAACAAGGTGTCCGATGCATCCAGGTCCACTTCAAAGGTACCGCATGAGACTCCTAAGGCTCGGAGTAGGGACATCAAGTGTTTCAAATGCCAAGGGTTTGGCCATATTCAGTCTCAGTGCCCAAACCAACGGGTCATGCTCATCACTCACCATGGCGAAATCGTGTCTGATGATGACGAATGTGAGGAGATGCCCGAACTGGTCGAAGACGACTGCATGGAAGAAGAGGCAGCTGGGGAGGCTTGGTCGCCTACACGAGGAGAGGTAGGTTGCTTGGTGGCACGATGAGTGCTAACCGCCCGCGTTAAGGAGGACGAACAGCTACAACGCGAAAACCTATTCTACACCCGTTGTAAGGTAGGCGATAAGGTGTGTAGTCTCATCATCGACGGTGGGAGTTGCACAAACGTGGCCAGTTTGCTAATGGTTGAGAGTTTAGGACTCCCCACTACCAGGCATCCCAATCCTTACCGCCTCCAGTGGCTAAGTGAGGATGGCGAGGTACGAGTCTTCAAACAGGTCCGCCTTCCCTTTTCAATTGGTACATACACTGATGACATCCTGTGCGACGTTGTGCCTATGCATGCTACGCATATCATTCTGGGAAGGCCCTGGCAATTTGACAAACACGTCACATTCGATGCAAGAGCAAATAAGTACACACTTTTGCACGATGGCAAACGTAAGGTCCTTACACCTCTTACACCTGCACAAGTTTATGAGGATCAACTACTATTGCAAAGGGAGTGTGAACAGGACCGTCAAAAGAGGAAACTAAAGGCGGACGACCCTGGTCAAGGCCCCACTTCTACAAGTGAGCCATCAACCAAGGGTCAAGGGAGCACACCTAGGGGTATGCATGACAAACCACTTACCACACCTACCACTAGGAAGCACAACATGATTATTAAGGCTAAGGATGTTAGAAAAGTGGTGAACTCTAATCAGCCTATACTTCTCATGATTTGCAAGCATGTGCTCTTGGATGTTGCTGAGCTCGACAAGGCGTTGCCTGCGAGCATAGTTGCTCTTTTGCAGGAATTTGAGGATGTTTTCCCTGACGAGGTCCCTGATGGCTTACCACCCATTCGGGGAATTGAACACCAGATCGACCTCATTCCTGGAGCACCATTGCCCAACAAACCTGCTTACCGCATGGGCCCTGAGGAGACCAAGGAGCTTCAAAGGCAAGTTGATGGCCTCTTAGGTAAGGGTTGGGTAAAGGAAAGTCTAAGTCCTTGCGCTGTGCCTGTGATACTTGTTCCCAAAAAGGACGGTACTTGGCGTATGTGCACTGACTGTCGGGCTGTGAACGCTATCACTGTCAAATATCGTCATCCCATTCCTAGACTTGATGATATGCTTGATGAACTCGATGGTGCCATAATTTTCACCAAAATTGACTTGAGGAGTGGCTATCATCAAATTCGGATGAAGGAGGGCGACGAGTGGAAAACAGCCTTCAAAACCAAACATGGTCTCTATGAGTGGCTAATGATGCCTTTTGGCTTAACTAATGCCCCTAGCACCTTCATGCGACTAATGAACCATGTGCTGAGACATTTTATTGGCAAGTTTGTCATTGTTTACTTTGATGACATCTTGATATATAGCCGTAGTGAACATGAGCACTTAGAGCATGTGAGATTAGTTCTTGAGACACTTCGACAGGCGCATCTGTACGCCAACCTCAAGAAGTGCACCTTTTGTACTAACGAGCTTGTGTTTTTAGGCTATGTGGTAAGTTCACAGGGCATCAAGGTGGACAAATCCAAGATTGAGGCCATCGAGCAATGGCCAACTCCCACATCCGTCCCTGACGTGCGCAGCTTTCTTGGATTGGCGGGCTTTTACCGGCGCTTTGTCAAAGATTTTAGCACCATTGCCGCCCCATTGACCGCCGTTACAAAGAAGGATACCAAGTTCCACTGGGGTGACTCACAAGAACGAGCATTTCACGCCCTCAAGGACACACTCACACATGCACCTGTGTTAGCATTACCAAATTTTCACACGACTTTTGAAATTGAATGTGATGCCTCTGGTGTAGGTATTGGAGCAGTCCTCATGCAAGACAAGAGACCTTGTGCCTTCTTTAGTGAGAAACTGGGAGGAGCTGCATTAAACTACCCCACATACGACAAGGAGTTGTACGCTTTAGTGAGGGCCTTGGAGACTTGGCAACACTATCTTCGCCCTAGAGAGTTCGTGATCCACACTGATTACGAGTCATTGAAGTATCTCAAGGGACAACCCAAGTTAAGCAAGCGACATGCCAAATGGGTAAGCTTCATTGACACCTTTTCATATGTCATTAAGTATAAGACTGGCAAAACGAATGTAGTGGCTGATGCATTATCACGTAGACATTCGTTGCTTGCTCTTCTAGATGCCAAGTTACTAGGGTTCGAAATGGTTAAGGAACTCTACACAAATGATCATGACTTTGGTGATACCTATGTTGCTTGTGTTAAGGCCCCTCATGGAAAATACTTCTTGCATGATGGATTTCTATTCCATGTAGATAAACTATGTGTACCTAACTCTTCCATTCGTGATCTTTTGATTCGAGAGGCACATAGTGGTGGTCTCATGGGCCACTTTGGCATCACCAAGACTCTGGCCATGTTGCAAGAGCACTTTTACTGGCCTCATATGCGTAGAGATATTGAACGCATGGTTGGTAGATGCGCTACTTGTCACAAGGCAAAGTCTAAGACACATCCATATGGCTTGTATACCCCATTACCTATCCCGCACCATCCTTGGGTTGACTTGTCTATGGACTTTGTGCTAGGTTTGCCTAGATCACCAAGGGGTAATGACTCCATATTTGTGGTAGTTGATAGATTTTCTAAAATGGCACATTTTATTCCTTGTCACAAAACTGACGATGCATCTCATATTGCTACTTTATTCTTCAAAGAGATTGTCCGTCTGCATGGTATGCCTCGGACTATTGTTAGTGACAGAGATGTGAAGTTCCTGAGTTACTTTTGGAAGACTTTGTGGTCCAAACTTGGCACTAGGTTATTATTCTCCACCACTAGTCATCCACAAAGCGATGGACAAACTGAAGTTGTCAATCGCACACTTGGCACTTTACTTCGGGCTTTGATTAAAAAGAACCTTAAGTCTTGGGAGGAGTGCTTACCTCATGTTGAATTTGCCTACAATCGAACCGTGCATAGTGCAACACAATATTCTCCCTTTGAGATTGTTTATGGCTTCAACCCCCTTACCCCCCTTGATCTGGTGCCTTTACCTTCCTCTGAGCACATAAGCTTAGATGGGAACAAGAAAGCTGATTTTGTGCGCAGGTTACATGAAGCTGTGCGAGCAAACATCGAGAAGCGCACGCAGCAATACATCCAGCAAGCCAACAAGCACCGCCGCAAGATGATTTTTGAGCCTGGAGATTGGGTGTGGCTACACTTGAGGAAAGAGCGATTCCCCAAGCAACGTCAAAGCAAATTATCCCCTAGAGGTGATGGACCATTCCGGGTACTCCAAAAAGTCAATGACAACGCATACAAGTTGGAGCTACCTGGGGAATACAATGTTAGTACGACCTTTAACGTCGCGGACCTACGTCCATTTCTTGACGAGGAGGATCCAGATTTGAGGGCAAATCCTTCTCAAGAGGAGGGGACTGATGTGTGCACGGGTCTCGGCCCACGTAACGACCCAGTTCGAGTTCCATTGGGCCCAGTCACACGTGCACGGGCCAAGCTCTTCAAAGAATCACTCCAAGCCCTGGTTCGAGTAGTCCAAGACCAACATGGAGTGCACAAAGATATTGAGGGCTTAGAGAGAGACAATCAAGCCATTTACACCATGATCCAAGCCCACGGAGACCCAAGTGAGCCTGCAAGAGGATCGGCCCTATAGGGCCTTAACCTTAGTACTTGTTAGACTGGATTAATGTGTCTTCATAGCTCATTGGGCCAGCCCATCTTGGACACCAAGATGGCCGAACTCTTTGTCATTATTTCCTTAGGGTTTTTAGTCACTTTAGCCTATAAATAGGCTTGCTTTGTAAGGTTTTAGGGTAGTCGTTTTATCATAAAAATTCAGTATTGTTTTCTCTTACATTCGAGAGTTACAATTCCTTTACTTGCTTTGGCAAGGGTTTTGAGCAGTCTTGCGTTCTGTCCTAGATTGTTCTACCGACCGATTCCCCTGGAGTATTCACCTTCATCGGAGTGTCGTCTACCGTCTTGAATCATATCGTGTCGTCCGTTTGGTTCTAGACCCCGCAATTCCAAGCGTTGGACATCCTCGCTAGATCCTTGGGCAAACGTGCTACGTGTCTCGAAACGTGTTGATCGAGGAACGTATCATGTACACACGCGAGGGAGTGAGCGAGGCACACATATCTATACTTGCTTTGCTACTAACTTTTTGCAGGTTACCTACATCATGTCGAACGGAAGCGAACCTTCCAAATTTGACCCCAAATTGAACAACCTAGCATTGATGGCGGAGTTTTAATGCATGCTTAGGGAGTCTATGGAGCCCCTACACCAAAGGAAGGACCAATTGGAGCTTTCTCAAGCTCGGTCCAACACTGCCCATTGAGATGCTCCGCCTCGCGAGGAGTTGGCTTCTAATAGTGAGGAAGATGACTTCATCCGTCAGCCGAAGCAGGACTATTGGCGAACAGATGATGGATTAAAGGGGGTCAAGATCAAGATTCTCTCATTCCAAGGCAAGTCTAGTCCAAAGGCTTACCTAGAATGGGAACAGCGAATCGAGATGGTATTCGAGTGCCAGGACTACACCGATGAACAAAAAGTCAAACTGGCAACCCTCGAATTCACCGATTACGCTATTGTCTGGTGGGAGCAGGAGCGTACTAGTAGGCGCCGCAATAGAGAACGGCCAATTAGTACATGGGAGGAGTTACGAACCACATGAGAAAACGGTTCGTACCCAGCCATTACTACCGTGATCTATATCAGAGGCTCCAGACATTAGTTCAAGGAAGCCGCAGTGTGGAGGACTACTACAAGGAGATGGAGATCACCATGCTCCGAACAGACATTGTGGAGGATAGAGAGGCTACCATGGCGAGATTTCTTAACGGTTTGAGACCTGAGATCGCCGAGTTGGTGGAGTTGCAAAACTACGTGGACATGCCTGAGTTAATTGATAAGGCATCCAAGATCGAGAGGAGACTTAAGAGGAGGGGTAACCCTCACAACCCTAGTTTCTCAGCCACGCCTCTTTGGAGGGGCAATCCGACCTTCGAGCGGGAACGGCCTAGTACAGGGGTGTCTAAGTTCACTCCTAAATCCGAGTCACCAAAGCAGGCACCAAAGGCGACCACCAAGCCTCCATTCGACTCCTCCAAACCACGAAGCCGTGACAAGTGCTTCAAATGCCAAGGATTTGGGCACATTGCTTCTCAGTGTCCCAATAGGCGTACCATGATTGTCTTACCGAGCGGAGATGTCGTATCTAACGATGAGGACGAGTTCGCCAAGATATCTCCATTACTGGATGAGGGTGAAGATTTCAAGGTGGAGGTTGAGGCCACTAATGAGCAAGTAGGCGTTGCTCTAGTAGCCCGTCGGGCTCTTGCAACCCAAGTCAAGAAAGTGGATGAGGCCCAACGTGACAACATCTTCTACACACGATGTCATGTCAAGGGAAGGGTATGTAGCCTCATCATTGACGTGGGTAGTTGTACCAACGTGGCAAGTACTCTCATGGTGGATCATCTTTCTTTGCCCACGTTGAGGCACCCTAGTCCATACCGCTTCCGGATTGGGAGTGGCAATATCAAAGTCACCAAGCAAGTGGTGGTGCCTTTCCGGATTGGGAAGTATGAGGATGAGGTCCTTTGCGATGTCGTTCCCATGCAAGCTTCTCACATTTTGTTGGGACAGCCATGGCAATATGACAAGAAGACTACTCATGATGGCTTTACCAACAAGTATTCCTTCTTGCACCACAACAAGAAGATGACACTTGTTCCTCTCACACCCCAGCAGGTACATGAGGACCAACTGCGATTGCAATAGGAGCATGAACGAGAGTTGGCCAAGAAGTCAATCGACCCTACAGCAATCATTAAGGCACCGGCCGAGAGGACATTTGCCCCTGGAACATCTGGTCGAGTGGAGAAACGGCCTAGCTTGCTTGCCAAGAACAGGGAAGTTTGCAAATTACTTTTATCCAAGCAAGTTGTTTATGTCTTATATTGCAAAGAAATGATTTTACTCTCTCAAGAAGCACTTAGTGACTTACCTCCTGAAATCTCTTCTTTGTTGCAGGAATTTGAGGACGTTTTTCCAGATGAGATCCCAAGTGGCCTACCACCACTCAGGGGGATCGAGCACCAGATCGACATCCTTGCCAAACAGACCGGCCTACAAGATGGGCCCTGGCGAGACTAAGGAGATCCAACGGCAAGTAGATGAGCTCTTAAAGAGGGGTTGGGCTCGAGAGAGCATGAGCCCATGCGCAGTCCCAGTCATCCTCGTCCCAAAGAAAGAGGGCACTTGGAGGATGTGTGTAGACTGCCGTGACATCACGCTATCACAGTTAAGTATCGTCACCTTATACATCGTTTAGATGATATGCTTGACGAATTGTATGGTGCAGTCATTTTCACCAAGATTGATCATAAGAGTGGCTACCATCAAATTCGAATGAAGGAAGGGGACGAGTGGAAGAGGGCTTCAAGACTAAGGTATGGTCTGTATGAGTGGTTAGTTATGCCTTTTGGGTTGACTAACGCTCCCAGTACATTTATCCGCCTTATGAATCATGTGCTTCGCCCGTTCTTAGGTAAATTTGTTATTGTTTATTTTGACGACATTCTGATATACAGCAAGAGTCCTGAGGAACATGTAGCACATGTACGAGCTGTTCTTGATGTTTTACGCAGGGAGAGGTTATTCGCTAACCTTGGCAAATGTACTTTCTGCACTAATGAGCTTGTTTTTCTTGGTTATAAGGTTAGTACACAGGGCATTAGAATGGATGAGAGCAAAGTCCAGGCCATCAATGAGTGGCCCGTGCCCAAAACCATGAGTGAAGTTCGGAGTTTCCATGGCCTTGCGAGTTTCTATCGCCGGTTCGTGAGGGATTTCAGTACTATTGCTGCCCCTCTAACCGCCATTATCAAGAAGGATGTGAAGTTCGAGTGGAGGGAAGCTCAAGAGAAGGCGTTCCAACTCCTTAAACACAAGCTCACACACGCACCCTTATTGTCCTTACCTAGTTTTAATAAAACTTTTGAGGTTGAGTGTGATGTTTCTGGTGTAGGAATTGGAGCCGTGTTGATCCAAAAGGGAAGGCCGATCGCGTACTTTAGCGAGAAGTTGAATGGTGCTGCCTTAAACTACTCCACCTACGATAAGGAGCTCTATGCTTTGATTCATGCACTGGAGACATGGCAACATTACCTGTGGTCTAAGGAATTCGTCATCCACACTGACCACGAGGCACTAAAGCATCTCAAGTCTCAACACAAGTTGAGTAAGAGACATGTACGGTGGGTCAATTTTGTGAAATCCTTTCCCTATATGATCAAGTACAAAGCTGGCAAGACAAATGTCGTTGCCGATGCACTGTCCAGAAGGTATGCTTTGATTGGTTTACTTGATGCTAAATTTCTTGGATTTGACCTTATCAAAGAACTCTATGATACCGACTCTGATTTTTCTGATATCTACAAGGCTTGTGCTAAGTGGGTCAGGGTAAGTTCTTCATACATGATGTATTTCTGTATTGTAATGACAAATTATGCATTTCGTCATGCTCTGTTGTGAGTTACTAACCCGAGAGGCTCACGGAGGTGGTTTGATGGGACACTTTGGTCACCAAGACCTTGTGTGCTTTACAGGAACATTTTTATTGGCCACGCATGAGGCGGGATGTGGAGCGAGTGGTGTCACGCTGCATCACCTGTCACCGTGCCAAGTCCAAGCTCCAACCTTTCGGTTTGTATACACCTCTACCACTATCCCTTCAGCACCATAGGTGGACATTTCAATGGATTTTGTGCTTGGTCTGCCTAGGAGCAAAAGGGGTCATGATAGCATTTTTGTCATCGTTGATAGATTTTCTAAAATGGCTCATTTCATTCCATGTCATAAGATGGACGATGCTACTCACATAGTTGATCTCTTCTTTAAGGAAGTTGTCTGTTTGCATGGTGTGCCTAGGACTATTGTGTCTGATAGAGATGTCAAGTTTCTCTCTTACTTCTGGAAAACATTGTGGGGAAGTTGGGCAATAAGTTGCTATTTTCTACATCCAATCACCCCCAGACCGATGGCCAAACTGAAGTCGTTAATCGCACATTGTCCACCTTACTTAGGGCCATCATTAAAAAGAATCTCAAAACTTGGGAGGAGTGTTTACCCCATGTCGAGTTTGCTTATAACCGTACAGTTCATAGTGCTATGCAGTTTTCTCCATTTGAAATTGTTTACGGTTTTAATCCTTTGACTCCCTTGGATTTGATGCCTTTGCCTTTTTCTGAGCGTACTAACCTTGATGGCAAGAAGAAGGGCCGAGTTTGTCAGGCTTTGCACTAGCAGGTGAGGGCCAACATTGAAGCTTGAACCCAGCAGTACCTCAAGCATGCCAACAAGGGTCTGCATCGCGTAGTGTTTGAACCAGGTGATTGGGTTTGGTTACACTTGCGCAAGGAGCGTTTCCCTGTCCAGCGTCGCAACAAGTTGCTACCCCGTGGAGATGGACCATTCCAAGTTGTGGCGCGCATCAATGACAACGCCTACAAGCTCGATCTTCCTGGTGAGTATAATGTCTCGGCTACTTTTAATGTTGCTGATTTGAGCCCCTATCTTGCAGATGATGAGGTCGATTTGAGGACAAATCTTTCACAAGAGGAGGGGAATGATGAGGAGGTCGAGAGAGGTATCCAAGTGGAGCAAGTGAAGGTGCCATTGGGGCCTATTACACGAGCTCGCGCGATGAGGTTGAATGAAACACTACAAACCTTGGTTCGTGCGGCACGAGAGTCAAGTGGAGAGCCAAAGGCCATTGAGGGCCTCAACAAAACTAGAGATGTTATCCTACTTTCGGCCATCCATGAGGATTAGTTGTGTCAAATTCGGCCAGGGGCCCATGATCCATTACTAGTTTTAGTAGAGTGTAATAAAGAGATCCAACTAGCTTGTGGTTTGGATCTTAGTCGTTGTTTAGTCCTTGGGCCAATGGTCTAGGCCATGTGGGCCACATTAGTGAGTAGCTTGGCCCATTAGTCTACATTACTAGTTAAGATTTAACTTAGAATTTCGGTTGTCATACTCAGTTTTTGATGATTAATAAAATATACATGAGAGTTCTCTCAAAGCTTCATTGAAACACCTTGAATATCTTAGATTCAATTCTTTGGTATTCAATTGACTTATCAATCTAGGACCGCGCTAGATTGTGACGTCTTCTACCAATACCGAGGTTTGTTGACCACGTGATCAACAGGTTTAGGTGATTCCGCTGCGTTCGTTTATCATCAATGTGAGTCCTAACCTTCTAGATCCTAGCCTTTCTGTACGGGTTGCATCACAAGGTTGGCGCCGTTCGTATCACTAAAGCTGTCCAAGAAGTTTATAAGTCACATAATCGGGGCAAGAAGTGTTTTAAGTGCCTAGGATTTGGGCATATAGCTTCTCAATGTCCTAACCAACATGTGGCATTATTGTGTTTCCAAGTGGAGAGGTTATGCCACCATTAGTTGAATATAAAGATATGCCATCGTTAGTTGAAGAAGATGGTGAATTGGATGAGGAACAACCCGTGGATGGACCAATAGATTGTTTGGTTATGCAAAAGAAACTTGCTGCCCGAGTTAACTATGATGATATCAGCGTGCAAAGAGAGATTATATTCTACACTTGTTGTTTAATCACGAACAAAGTGTGTAGTTTAATAATTGATAATGGGAGTTGTACCAACGTAGATGGTTGAGAAGTTGGGTCTTTCTACTAACAAACACCTTAAACCAGCTCGAGTGCCATTTCGCATTGGTAATTATGAAGATGAAGTGGTATGTGATATGGTACCAATGCAAGCAAGTCACGTAATCTTAGGTTGTCCTTGGCAATTCGACAAAGCTGTCAACTTCGATGGATGAGCTAATAAGTATTCCTTCATGCATGGTGATAGAATGATCACTCTTGTTCCTTTTACTCCTGGACAGGTGCATGAGGATCAAGTGAGATTACGTGAGAAGTATAAGTTAGAATTTGAGCTAAGAAAAAAGGAAAGGAATGGGGAGGGATAGAGACTGGCCGAGAATGGTGAAGAGGGAAAAGCTCTTCTGATACGACACCAACCTTGTGATGCAACCCGTACAGAAAGGCTAGGATCTAGAAGGTTAGGACTCACGTTGATGACAAACGAACGCAACGGAATCACCTAAACCCGTTGATCATGTGGTCAACGAACCTCGGTATTGGTAGAAGATGTCACAATCTAGCGCGGTCCTAGATTGATAAGTCAATTGAATACCAAAGAATTGAATCTAAGATATTCAAGGTGCTTTAATGAAGCTTTGAGAGAACTCTCAAGTATATTTTATTAATCATCAAAAACTGAGTACGACAATCGAAATTCTAAGTTAAATACTAATTAGTAATGTAGACTAATGGGCCAAGCTACTCACTAATGTGGCCCACATGGCCTAAACCATTGGCCCAAGGACTAAACAACGACTAAGATCCAAACCACAAGCTAGTTGGACCTCTTTATTACACTCTACTAAAACTAGTAATGGATAATGGACCCCTGGCCGAATTTGACACAACTAATCCTCATGGATGGCCGAAAGTAGGATAACATCTCTAGCTTCATTGAGGCCCTCAATGGCCTTTGGCTCTCCACTTGACTCTCGGGCTGCACTAATGTAGACTAATGGGCCAAGCTACTCACTAATGTGGCCCACATGGCCAAGACCATTGGCCCAAGGACTAAACAACGACTAAGATCCAAACCACAAGCTAGTTGGACCTCTTTATTACACTCTACTAAAACTAGTAATGGATCATGGACCCCTGGCCGAATTTGACACAACTAATCCTTATGGATGGCCGAAAGTTAGATAGCATCTCTAGCTTCATTGAGGCCCTCAATGGCCTTTGGCTCTCCACTTGACTCTCGGGCTGGACGAACCAAGGTTTATAGTGCTTCATTCAACCTCATCGCGCGAGCTCGTGTCATAGGCCCCAATGGCACCTTAACTTGCTCCACTTGGATAGCTCTCTCGACCTCCTCATCATTCCCCTCCTCTTGCGAAAGATTTATCCTCAAATCGACCTCATCATCTGCAAGATAGGGGCTCAAATCAGCAACATTAAAAGTAGCCGAGACATTATACTCACCAGGAAGATCGAGCTTGTAGGCGTTGTCATTGATGCGCGCCACAACTTGGAATGGTCCATCTCCACGGGGTAGCAACTTGTTGCTACGCTGGACAGGGAAACGCTCCTTGCGCAAGTGTAACCAGACCCAATCACCTGGTTCAAACACTACGTGACGCCGACCCTTGTTGGCATGCTTGATGTACTGTTGGGTTCAAGCTTCAATGTTGGCCCTCACCTGCTGGTGCAAAGCCTCGACAAACTCAACCTTCTTCTTGCCATCAAGGTTAGTACGCTCAAAAAAAGGCAAAGGCATCAAATCAAAGGGAGTCAAAGGATTAAAACCGTAAACAATTTCAAATGGAGAAAACTGCGTAGCACTATGAACTGTACGGTTATAAGCAAACTAGACATGGGGTAAACACTCCTCCCAAGTTTTGAGATTCTTTTTAATGATGGCCCTAAGTAAGGTGGACAATGTGCGATTAACGACTTCAGTTTGGCCATCGATCTGGGGGTGACTGGATGTAGAAAATAGCAACTTAGTGCCCAACTTCCCCTACAAAGTTTTCCAGAAGTAAGAGCGAAACTTGACATCTCTATCAGACACAATAGTTCTAGGCACACCATGCAAACGGACAACTTCCTTAAAGAAGAGATTAGCTATGTGAGTAGCATCGTCCGTCTTATGACATGGAATGAAATGAGCCATTTTAGAAAATCTATCAACGATGACAAAAATGCTATCATGACCCCTTTTGCACCTAGGCAGACCAAGTACAAAATCCATTGAAATGTCCACCCATGGTGCTGAAGGGATAGGTAGAGGTGTATACAAACTGAAAGGTTGGAGCTTGGACTTGGCACGGTGACAGGTGATGCAGCGTGACACCACTCGCTCTATATCCCGCCTCTTGCGTGGCCAACAGAAATGTTCCTGTAAAGCACACAAGGTCTTGGTGACACCAAAGTGTCCTGATACGTTCCTCGATCAACTTGTTTCGAGACACGTAGCACCCCAAGGATCTAGCAAGGTTGTCAACGCTTGGATCGCGGGACCTAGAATCAAAACGGACGACACGATTTGATTTAGGTGGGTAGACGACACTTCCGATGAAGGTGAATACTCCAGGGAATAGGTCGGATGAACAATTCGAGGACAGGACGCAAGATTGCTCAATAACCCTTGGCCAAAGCAAGTTAAAGTGCTCGAACTCTCTTCTTAGAAGAAGGAACGAATTAAACCAATTTTATTGATAAAACGACTACCCTAAAACCTTACAAAGCAAGCCTATTTATAGGCCAAAAGTGACTAAGAAAACCTAAGGAAACAATGGCAAAGAGTTCGGCCATCTTGGTGTCCAAGATGGGCCGGCCCAATGAGCTATGAAGACAAATTAATCCAATCTATCAAATACTAAGGCTAAGGCCCTATAGGGCCGGTCCTCTTGAAGGCCCACTTGAGTCTTCGTGGGCTTGGATCATGGTGCAAATGGCTTGATTGTTTCTCTCTAAGCCCTCAATATCTTTGTGAACTCCATGTTGGTCTTGGACGACTCGAACCAGGGCTTGGAGTGATTCTTTGAAGAGCTTGGCCCGTGCACGTGTGACTGGGCCCAATGGAACTCGGACTGGGTTATTGCGTGGGGCGAGACTCGTGCACACGTCAGTCCTCTCGAGAAGGATTTGCCCTCAAATCTGGATCCTCCTCGTCAAGAAATGGGCTTAGGTCCGCGACGTTGAAGGTTGCACTAACAGTGTACTCCCCAGGTAGCTCCAACTTGTATGCGTTGTCATTGACTCGTTGGAGTGCCCGAATCTTGGGGACAATTTGCTTGGGCGTTGCTTGGGAAATCGTTCGTTCCTCAAGTGTAGCCAAACCCAATCTCCCGGCTCAAAAATCATCTTGCGACGGTGCTTGTTGGCTTGCTGGATGTATTGCTGCGTACGCTTCTCAATGTTTGCTCGGACGGCCTCATGTAACCTGCGCACAGAATCAGCTTTCTTTTTCCCATCTAAGCTTGTGTGGTCAGAGGAAGGTAAGGGCACCAAATCAAGGGGGGTGACGGGGGTGAAGCCATAAACCAATCTCAAAGGGGGAGTATTGTGTGGCACTATGCACAGTTCGATTGTAGGCGAATTCAACATGAGGGAGGCACTCTTCCCAAGTCTTAAGATTCTTGTTAATCAAGGCCCGAAGTAGAGTGCCAAGTGTGCGATTGACAACTTCAGTTTGTCCATCGCTTTATGGATGACTAGTGGTGGAGAATAATAACCTAGTGCCTAGTTTGGACCACAAAGTCTTCCAAAAGTAACTCAAGAATTTCACATCTCTATCACTGACAATAGTTTTAGGCAGGCCATGCAGACGGACAATTTCTTTGAAGAACAGATTAGCAATATGAGATGCATCGTCAGTTTTGTGGCAAGGAATAAAATGAGCCATCTTAGAGAATCTATCAACCACAACAAAGATGGAGTCATTACCCCTTGTTGATCAAGGCAATCCTAATACAAAGTCCATAGACAAATCAACCCAAGGATGGTGAGGGATAGGTAATGGGGTATACAAGCCATATGGATTTGTCTTAGACTTTGCCTTGTGACAAGTAGCACATCTACCAACCATGCGTTCAACATCTCTACGCATATGAGGCCAGTAAAAGTGCTCTTGCAACATGGCCAGAGTCTTGGTGATGC